>NC_080598.1:1120416-1397916 GCF_027887145.1 Ammospiza caudacuta
AAAGGTCAGGTTCATGAATATCCTTGTCTGCTGCACTGCCTCTGCTTGCTGGTGGCTCTCTCCTCCAGCACCAAACTGGATTAACCCATGAGTGATGAGACTCTATCGATCAGCAACATGTTCAAATATTCGCTGGATGAAAGAATTATCAAGTGTCCTAGAAGAAATACTCTCAAACTCTGAGGAGAGGATAAAATAAAACAAAGTAAAGAACTGCTGTCAATGATGCCACTTTGGGGAAAGAAAAAAAAAAAAAAAAAAAAAAAAGAAAATTTCAAACCCACCAGGCATCAGAACCAAACAGGGAAAAGTGGGTTGGAAAAAACACTGAGAACATGACAGTTTTTGCAATAATGGATATATCTAAATCAAACGGAATAGTAGATGTTACAATGGTGGAAATGACAGTTTTGTGTTAGTTCACTTTACAGATAAATTCTACAGCACAAAAGGCTAAATTCAGCAATTATGATTTAGGAAAAACTATGTAAAGGATTCAGTGTAGCAGCCATACAAATCTCTTGGAGTAAAAAGAGTTTCAGATAATAAAAAACTCTCCAAATTTGATTTAATATCTCTTCATCCTTGCCAAAGGTGCAGGTTACTAAACAAGTAAAATCTTGTATAACATGAGCAGCACAACACTTTTATTTGGATCCCTTACAAAAAGCTTCAGCTGACATTTAGGTATCAAGTCAAACAAGTCAGACTGACATGGCTGTGACCCGAGCAAAGGAATATTTAAATGTGAAATGTAGAAATGGTAGAAATGTCTCTCACTGGCACAAGAACAAGGATATGGAAAAATATGGGCAGGATGTGAACTAATTCAGCCAGAATTGTCAGCATTGTGGGGGAAATTGCATGTGGCTTTTAAAAAGAGCTTACTGCTGGGAAAGCAGGTATATTGCTTCTCTGGGTTTCTGTAATGTGAGTGGAAGTGATTGTTACCAGCAGAATACCTTTCCTTTTGTCAGACCTTCTGATCCACACTCAGCAAAGGGCAGGAAAGGCCACTGAAATACCTTGGTCTTACTTATCAGTGGGTTAATCCCATGTTCATTTGTGGAATAATGTGTTTTCTGGGAGGAAAACACATTATTGGCTGCCAATTTCATTAGAAGCAAGAACTAGATTTTGTTATAGCAGCAGAGAACCAGAAGTCTTGAAACAAGCTCATGAAGCAACTCCTCACTTCAGCTGCAAGAATAAATGAAGGAAAGGGTTTTTCTCCCTCTGCATTTGAAAAATGATGTGGTTTTTGCTTGATTGCTGGTGCATAGTATTTGTCAGGTTTTCTCCAGAGGTGTAAAAGAAATCAATCTACTGCATTTTGCTTCCATGAGCTACACTCCATGGCTACTGGGCTAGGCCTCAGCTTTTTGTTTCTAAGTATCTGTTCCTGTTGACTCTACAAAATAGTTTTCTTAGCTCTAACAGAGAACTTTCCCCAAGAACAGGGGTGGTGATCTGTTCTTTTCACTGTAATGCTCAATTCTGTATGTACCCCTTTCATACCAATTATTAACCTCTTAGTCCTCCAGCACTCCCTTTTTAAAATGTATTACTGGTTTACCTCACTTGATGCTACATTCTCCTTAAAATGTTCTTCAAAACACAGAAGGGTACTTTGGAGCCAACTATTTCTGTTGTTGGCTCTTCTACAGCCAACTATTTCTGTTCCCCAGCCTCTGCACAGGGGTGGGATGAGGAAGAGAGCACCAAGTTTCTGCCCTGTCTTTATCTATCAGGGGAGAAAAAAATCCCATCACTGAAGGATGCCTGTGTGTCCCAAGTTCAAAATACTAATAATCTGAGTACCTCTGATGCCTTGTGCAGGCTGCCCTGGAGCAGGGGCTGGGCAGAGCTGCAGAATAAAGCAGGGATTGATTCAAAGCATCTCCTCCATGGATCCACCTTGGGCAGCACCAGAGCCCAGCCAGGGCTGCACCCAAGATGACCCAAAATGGCCCCAAAATGCACGAGCGCTGCCGGGCTCTCTCCCTGGGATCAGTTCTGCTCCATTTGCACCTTGCAGTTCATTGTCCCATTGCAGCTTTAGCCCAGGCACTCCCAGCCTGCTTGTTTTTCTCTCTGCAGCCCACGGGGTTTGTGCTCTGGGGCTGAGATTGGCATCATTTGTCCTTGGTGCCCAGCTGGAGCAGGAATTGTTTTGTCTCCCTGCTCTGTGCACAGAGCTCACCATCCCGGAATGTGGAGCCCAGAGCCACCCACTAAAGCAGCACAGAATGGGGAAAATATAAAAGCTAAAACCTGAGGCTTCACCTCCATAAATAATGGAGAGTTTTGAGCAATTTCAGCTTTGTCTCTTCCTCTGCTGCATTTCTTCCTCCCATTCCAGGGCCAGTGAAGAGTCAAAATTGTTGGCTGAGAAGGATGAATCCTCATTCCCACAGAGCTGTGGCCATGGCAGGGTTCTCCCCCAGGACAGGAGGACTTGGTGCAACATCAGAGACATCAGAGGTGTCCTGTGGTGTCACTCACTGGTGGTTCTGAGCACTCCTGGCAGCTCCAACCATTTTCCATCCCTTAAATCTGAGTGCAGCCCTCCCCAGAGCAGTCAGGCTCCTCCTGAGCACCACCAGCACCTCTCCAACCTGCCTTGTGTGCCAAGGATATGGAATACAGGGGGAAAATCCCTCCTAGAGAGAGATCAGCACCCCAAAAGTGCTTTTACGAAAGGTACAACACGCTGCATGCAAAGCCTGTGAGGTGAAGGCATCTCCACAGGAGTAAAACACCCAAATAAAGCAAATCCACAACCATAACCTGTCACTGGAAAACCACAAAGCACAGTGGCAATACGTTTCAGCATTAAACATGACTCTTACAGCATGTGTCTCTAAACAGATAGCACAGCAGCTCTTCAGCAAACAGAAGCCAAAAAAGGAAAAGACAGTTACAGTCAATGCTTGTTTTATAAAATTTTACCTAAGGGAGTTCCCACTGCTCATGAACTGAGAAAGCACAGATTTAAGAACCAAGATCTGCTATTAAAGTCTTCACTTCTGTGTGTTTCTAACTTTATTCCATACACCTGTAATTGTGTACATGCAGGATGGCAAACAGAAGGGCAACTAGCATTTTTTAAGAAGGAAAATACGATTATCTAAACTAATTCAATGTCCTCTTAAAACCCAGCGTTTTTAATTAAAAGAAGAAGGAAAGTGAATGAAAAACTTCTTGATGTTGTTGTATTAATAAAGTTGGAATTTTAACCACACCAATTATTTCTAAGAAACACATCATTACACACTTTAAATTAATTTCTACTTAGCAACTTTGGGTGATTAAGTCTTAAGCATATCTCACATCATAAGCAGGGCAAAATGACAGTTTGATGTGTTACATAATATGACACAGATGACACAGGCTGCTCGTTACTTAAGACTTTTATAATTTTTCTTTTTCCTTACTTAAAAAAATTCCACTGTTCTTGCCACCATATCATTAATGAGACTCCAAATTACAGCCATTTACTCTGAAGTGTTCCAGTTTGAGGTGAGGTCTTGCACAACACCCAATGGCACATCCTGCCTGACAGGACTTGTGTGGGATAGCAGCTGCCAAAGCCCACAACTTTCCAGGTTGTTAACTTCCAGCCACAGATATTTACCAACTAATTAAATGGTCCTTTCACATTCTTGTCTAATTGAAGCTTGATGTGAGCTAACCACAGCACAATTACAGCGCACAACACGTTTTGGTAAGATCCTAAAGGTCTGTGTGCAACCTCACGTGCATGTGCAGTTCAACTCAAACTCTGCCAGAATTCCAGCACATATTTCTATTCTCTTTGCAATCCTACAAAAACCTGCTTGTGGAACCCCAAGACCTAAATTTTATACTTTTATTTTTAATAATTTATTTTTATTTAATTATTTTATATTTTTTAAAATTTGTATTTTTAAAGGTCGCTCTGTAAGTTCTACGAAGCCATTTATTATCACAAGCTGGATGAATTACTCTGGGAAAATACAGCTTGCACCCAAAGGTAAACTAGGAAAACACCTTTGCAGGAAGGATTAGACTGCATTCAAGAATATATCAACTCCAGTATAATATAAACAGCACAGAAGAATATTTTCATGGGCACCACATAGTTATTGAGAGCCTGATTTTGGAATCTAACCCAGTCTTATTTCTTATAAACTTATGGAGTTTATTAGAGGTGCCTACTTCTGAAAGAATCATTCCTTCTCTGTTACAATTACAGGCTGTGGCCTCATAAAAGACACGGAGCTGCCAAAAATCTGCCATTTAAAAAACAACAGCCAGGTAATATACATAGTATCAGGTTAAAAAGTGAACCTTCCAAGTAAGCATCAGAAACCCAGTTCATCCCCCATCTTCCTGCTCTGCATTCCAGACCTGAACTTCCTTACAAGCCTTGGCACAACTCTCATTAAATAGCTGAGTTCAGGTAAGAAATTCCAACCTACTAAAAGCAATTATGCTAGTCAGGGTATGGACACCAGTATTATGCAGAGCTTTCCCATCAGGAATTGAAATAAGGAAGAGTTGGAGTGACTTCTGGAAAAAAAATTCATTCTTTTTAATAGAAGTTAAATGAACTGGACATGGAAAAGGAAGTCCCTTGCTCTGCCTATGTCATCTGAGGGGAAATACTTGCAATTAGCACACAGGTAAAATTATTAAAGTAAACAGAACTTTTCACTTAGTATATGAATAAAATTATTAATCCAGTAAACAGAACTAATTATGTAGGACTTTTCCTCCCTCTTGGTAGAACATAAATATCTGAAGCTTTGAAAAAGTGAGTAGTGAGTCATGAAGAGCCTAAAACAATCTTATCACAGACAGCGAGACATTGCTAAGTAGGGCATGCACTGCCAAATGCTGGAGATTCTACACTGAGAAGTTTTCTCATGTTTATCTTGGGTAGATTCATCTTTCCTTTTTCTCCACTCTGTTAAGGATAGAAGAACTTCCAAAGGCCCCAGTCCAAATTATGGACAACACAGTATGAAACCAATCATTGCAAAAATACTCAATTATTGCTTAGCTAGCCAAAAAAACCCCTCCCAGATGTACTACAGACTTCATTCTTTTAAATTAGTCAATACAATATTTTTTTAATTAGTCAATACAATATTTTGATCAAACATCTCATTCTTGAACTATGCTTATACAGGAGTCATAAGAAATGCAAGGAAAAAAGAAAAGCAAAGTAATTATGCTCAAGAGTTGTGTATTTCCATTAACAGCAAAGAACTATACAGTAATTTTCAAATTAGGCACTCTTCTTACTTTGCATTTTCAAGGTCAGTGACTAACTCAGCGGTGGCAATGAACACTCGTTTAAAAACAAACACTGACGCTGGATAGTTTTTAAATTTTAGACCCCTAATGAAAAAAAAAAAAACCACATTGATTCCAGAAGAAAGCCACTGACTAAACTGAAGGAGATCTACAAGATGAGAAGCTGTGCTTGGCCATGTCAGTGCCATGTTGGGAGCTCAAGGATTATTTTGTCAATGGGCATCTACAGGATGTGACAGGGAACAAGCAGCCTGACAGTTCAAAGAGCCTTCTTTCTCCAAGAAAATCTGCCTTCACAGAACACCTGAAAACACAAAAATATCTGGAGATACTGGGATTTTAGGTGAGTAAAGGAAACTACCATGAAGAGGCAAAAAAGGGAAAATAAGCAACAATCATAAAAAAAAAGAGCTGAAATCAGCACCTATGGCTTTCCCCTAGCTCAGATAAGCCTTTTTTAAGGCATTTAAAATATATTATTATACTTGGATTGCAAATTTGTCTGTTCTCACATATAAACTTACTAAGTAACACAGAGTTTATTTTAAGAGGTGGAACTGGTTGGGAAGATGATTGCTGTGCATTAACGTACCAGAAATTTACTTCTCTGCAAATTCTCAGGAAAAGACAGAAGCTTTGGAGGGAAAGTTGTTCCTCTCCTTGGAATAAACAAACAATTTTGGTTTTTCTTTTCTCCCAAGCCTTGTCCTCTGTGCGCTGGCACAGCCCCATGGGCTCCACCACCCAAATGGTATCTGTGTATTTCCATGTGCAATGACATAAAAGAAATTTGATACCGAATCATGAAAACACTTCTCCTGCTAAAAAAGATACCTTAAAAATGTGAAGAAGAAAAAGGAACTCACAAGTTTTTTCCTTTTTTTGCCTCTTTCAGCCAAAAAGGATAGGCAGTCTCTCTTTATCCCTAAACAAGAGGCAGGAAGACAAATCCTCCATCTACAGGAAACGTATCTGAGCCTGAAGGCCAAATACACACTTTGGGAAGTGAAATAGAAATTTCTGAGCTATTCTTCACTCCTTTTCACCCCCATCCAGGTTAATACTATTTTGTAAGGCATGAATCCTTCAACAGCTGCCTTCATGTACCCTTTATTCCTGAGGCTTTCCTTGGAAGCTGAACTGGCAGCCCAGGTTTCCTGGACCAACCTTCCACTGATTTGTTTTCTTTCAAGGTAAAGAAGCCTCTCAGGATTATGTTGGGAGATCCTGCACAGAAATTTGAGTAGAGTAAACAGAATTATTCCACTCCACAAATAACCAAAGCAAGCAAACAGAATGAAGTCTACCAGGTAGGTAGGTTACTTCATGATTTTTTTATTTGTTCAAACAAGGAAGGTAAAAAAGGAAGGATTTGGAGCTTAGATAAAGGGTAGTGAAACTAAGAAATCTGTCTCATTAAAAGTAGACACAAACACCTGATTTGTCTCTCTAAAACAAAATGAAGAACAGCAGAAATGATAATATGGTCTCTGTTGCTGATCAAAATGACTTTAGCATTATTTTGTCCAACTGAACGTCTTTCATGTGCATGCATTAAAATATGGGTTTTTATAAAACCAGGAAACTGCCCACAAAATAAAGATAAATAAGATAAATACCCACAAAATAAAGATAAATGAAGATATGTTTCCCTCTTTTTCCAGGAAGAATCTAATATGTACGACACAAAGTCAGCTTGTGGCCTTCACCCTGCACACAAGTTTCTGCCAAGCAATTACTTGAAAATCACCTTAATGGAGGGAGGAAGTTATTAATTTCTCATATTTATCAGCAGACAAGAACAATAACACCCATTTATGCTGGAGGTAAGGGCTTGGTTCCATTTGCTTTTATTTCAAGTATGACATGTGAGAAAAAAGAAAAGATGGACATGATTAAAAGAATTAATAGGAAATTTGAGGAACAATGCCGTGGGTTATTTTACGGCCTGTGTATCAAATCACATCATTACTCTAATTGTTTTTTGGTACTAAGGAGTGTAGAAAATACTTTCTGTGTAAGAAACCACTTTGAGATACCATTTCTCTAAGACTGTGAACACCAATGGTATTATTTAAGAAGATTGTCCTTGTTACAATTTAATTATTGTTAAATAACTCTGTTTTATTTGCAGAATTTCAAGACATTTTTGAGGAGATTTAAACTAGATGAAAGCTCTGCAAGCAGACAATTTTAGTATTGCATATGTAGGAGTTGAATTTATGGTATGCTTTCTCTTTGTTTATAAACTGTTACTCTAAAAATAAAATCCAAACTGTTCAAAAATCCTTATCATTCTTTCTACACTGAAAATAAAATCCTAAATATTCAAAAATACTCATAAGACTTACTACACTGAAAATAAAATCCAATCTATTCAAAAATCCTTATAATTCTAACTACACTGAAAATAAAATCCAAACTATTTGAAAATACTTATAAGACTTACTACACTGAAAATAAAATCCAAACTATTCAAAAATACTCATAAGTCTTACTACACTGAAAATAAAATCCAAACTATTCAAAAATACTCATAAGTCTTACTACACTGAAAATAAAATCCAAATTATTTGAAAATACATATAAATCTTACTATACTGAAAATAAATTCCAAACTATTGGAAAATACTTATAAGTCTTACTATACTGAACTCTATGACAAATAAATACACCCTAAAACCAACTTGCAAACAAATACACTCTAAAACCCAAGCTTTTTGCTAAAATTTACTCACTTGACATGTTATACATGTTATGTTGACAAAAAAAAGCAGAAGTTGTTGAAGGCACACAAGGGCCAGCTCTTCCAGAAACCTTCAGCCAGAGGCTGCAGCAGGCTCTGAGCAGATAAAATCATTCAAGAGTTCAGGTGCCAGGCTCCTGCTGCTGCTGACACACAGGTCCATAAGCTTGCAGCTCAACAGGAATGATTTTCACAATCAGCTTTGGCCACCTGACAGTGTTCTTTGCCCAGTTTCAAACTTTTAATCTGGGTTGAGGGGATTCTGGAGCTGATCACCCAAATATTGGCTCTTTACAAGAGCAAGAACTCTTGTAAAGTTCTTTTTAAAAAGAGGTAACTTTCAGTCTGTTTTTCTAACTTTCTAACTGAGAAATAATTTTTTTTTCTCAATTAATCCGCAAGACATTATAAATTGGTCATGGGCACCCAAAAGAAGGAGCATTTTTATGGTCCTATGAGCATATGCTTTATGTCAAGAAAAGTATATTTTTGTACATAATACAGCCCCATAAAAAGATTACACTGAAAATAGCCCTAAGACAGAACAAATCATGAAGAAGTTAGTGCATGTGTTAAGCCTGTAGAACCAAAGCACAAAAATAATATTCTTCTGACATTGTGAATGAATGTCACTTTCATATTTTTGTGGGAAAATTTACATGGACACTTTGAAGGCAATTTGTATGTGGTTGCCATTCTCCTATTTCTTAGTATATTTATAGAACTTGGTAAAGATAGTTTTGGCTCTTCAAATGGGATTTGTTCAAATGGCATTACCTTGGCATATTGATATTAGTTTTGAGAGAATGTTTCTGCTCAGCTGGGAAAAAACCGCTCCATCTTTTGCTATTAAAAATATTTTATTTTGTGACTAAAGCAAAGAATAAAAGAATTTTGAGAAGTATTTGCTATAACATGATAGTTTGGCTTTTTTCAGTAGAGTTTTAACTCTCAGAGCCAATCATTGTAGGTACATGGAAAGCTGACCAAATCTGGATCAGATCTCACTATCAGTGCAAACAAATAATTGACAAGAAGGGAACTTGTTTATTTAAAAAAAAATCATAGTGTCATCTAAAAAAAAGACCTAAAAGCTATGTCAGCTTTGGTACTTTCTGTATCATTTGCCATGGTCAATGTAAAAGGTTTTGCCATTAAGACATACTAGAGATTTATACCAAACTGATTTTACTTATAAAATTAACTTCAGCCTATCTGAACCAGAAGGAAGGCTTTCACAGATGACACACAGTTTCATTTCCCCTGAAAAAACATTAGGCATCCTATCTAAACTATAAATAACACTGTGTTTTATGACTGGCTAAATCATTAATCAAGGTAAGTATGGGAAAGCCAAGGGATCTCAGTTTACCTGGTGGCTGATTGCCCAGCAACCACTGCCTAGAATTGTTTTTAGCAGCAGCAGCTCGGTGTTCCTGGAGCCTGTGGGCTCTCAGGATGTTCTCTTCCTGCAGCAGGGCAGGGAAAATGAAAGGATCCAAAGCAAACACTTGCAGGCACATTTTTCAGACATGGCCATGCTCAGGCTCACTGGCTGCAGCTCCATCACGGTCACTTGGAGAAGCCAAACATGCCTGCAAGTGGGAATCTGTATCTTGGGAGCACAAATCTGGGCTCTGGACTCAGGGAAGGAGATCTATTTGATGAATCAAGTGCTAAAAATAAGTTTTCAAAAAGTAATTACTTGGCTTTTATTTATGAAGTTATTTTATATGATGGTGAGAACTATGGGATTAATAGATGTTTACATTTAATTCAACCTTGTAAAACAGCACAGAAATGTTCCAGACCAAGGAAATCCAACAGTTTATTCCTAACATAATTCCTGCTGTTCACAATCTACCTTTCCACTGCATTCTACCTTTTTCCTGCATTCTCTACTTACGCCTCAGGCTCAACTCAGACACCTTCACTTTCTATTATTTTAATACATGTATTTTCCTGGTTTGGTTCCTAGTCACCATCACACTGTTCACTTTTCTCACATACCTACATTGCTCTCCAGTAAATCTACCCCATCCATTACCCCAATAGAGAGTGGCCCAATAACTGAGGCTCTCAGCCACAATTCAGAAACTCCATTTTCCCCAGTGCTGTGATTTAAGGTCTCCAGGATGCTCCTATCAAAACATTGGCAGAAATCCAGACAAAGAAAACCAGATTTCTGCCCAGTCTAACTCGACCTGATTTTTGGCAAAATGGATGATAAAGCTAAAACCATCCAGCATTTTAGCTACTGGTGACATGACTGAGGTCTGGAGTGTAAGAGTTGTAGGTCTGCCTTCACTGAAGTCACCTTCTACAGTTTAATCTTTTAAAACTTTTTACAGTTCAAAAAAGTAAATATAAAAAATATAAAAATAGAAAATAGAATATTCTTTTATATATAAATATAAAAAAGAATATTCTGTTTTAAAACAGATTATTCTGGAAGCCAAGATCCCTATCAAAGTTAGCGCAGAGGAAGGGTGGCTGAACAATTCTGCAATAGATTTTGTCAGAAAGAAAACAGCTCACAAAATTTTACCAGGTTAAATAGAAAAGCCACTTTAACATGTTGTTAACTGTATGAAATATCTCTGATTTACAGGGCTAAAAGCAGTTGAAGGAATTTAATTTAATGCCAGATTTGCCTTGCCATGATATTTTCAGTAGCTTGCCACAAGAATGGAAAGTTAGGTACAGCCTCCATCAAAATTCAGCTGTAATTTTAACACAGCAGTAAATAAATGATTCATTGCCAAATAAATCCCCAGGGTAACAAGTCTAATCCTCAGTGCATTTGATACTCTTCCATTGCAC
Source organism: Ammospiza caudacuta (assembly GCF_027887145.1). Taxonomy (NCBI): domain Eukaryota; kingdom Metazoa; phylum Chordata; class Aves; order Passeriformes; family Passerellidae; genus Ammospiza; species Ammospiza caudacuta. The sequence continues at coordinate 1,131,290 of NC_080598.1, forward strand.
TTTCACTAGACATGACAGACACAATTTTGGGTACAGAGCCCAAACTGAATTCCTTGGTGCATGGAGAGCTCTGGAGACTGCAAACCAAGCAGAGATGAGGTAATGCTTCCTACCCACACCCAAAAATATATATAAATAAATAGATAGATAAATATATTTATATAATATATATTTAATAATAACATATTTAATGTATTAAAGTCTAAATATATTCAGAGTTGCAAAGCCTTTATCAGAAATGAGAAGCCTGGATTTTAGCTGAAGCAGCCAAACCAGAGACTCTTTTTCTTATTTTTAAATAATAATATATTTAATTCATTTAATTATAATATATTTATATTAAATCTAAGTCTAAATATATTCAGAGTTGCAAAGCCTCTATCAGAAATGAGAAGCCTGGATTTTAGCTGAAGCAGCCCAACCAGAGACTCTTTTTTCTAGACTCACGTAAGTGCACATCCCACCCAAGAGGAGAGCAAAAAGGGAACAAATTAGCCAGACTGAGCTAGACCCCAGCAGAAGCAGCCAAAGGGGGAGATTCAAACAAGAAGAAAACTTCCAACAAGTTTGGCCAGGATTTCTTTGCCTTGTGCAGTTTGTTCCAGCCTTCTCCCTTTCCCTGTCTCCACCTCATTTTCATTCCCACCTATGTGATCCTCCCTGTTATCCCACTTCCAACATCTTCTTGTGCTCAGTGTTTTTTTTCCCTGGTTTTGTCTTTGTGTTTTAAGTTCCTCTTCCTCCAAACAAAAAATAAACAAAAAAAATAAACCAAACAAAACATAAACAATGCCATTAATATGGCATTTGGTGTTGACTCCTTATTCTTTTTGCACCCGAGTGTTGTGTGTTCATTCTCTGCCTGCAAAGAGCAAAGATCATCTGCTTGTTGCATCTGTGTATTTGTGGGTGCCTGTTGTATTTGTGTATTTACGGGTGCCTGTCACCAGCCCCCGGCTGCCCCCACCACGAGAGCCACTATCACACACATAAAAACCAGCACGGTGGTGAAATATCCGAGTGCAGAGGGATCCTGCACGTGGCTCCCTGCAAAGCCCTAGCACTGAATTATTCCCGGGTGTATATTCGGTGATCACATTTAGGACACTCACACACAATATTTTCCATTTCTGCTGCAGCCATTTAGCCCCATTGCTAAATCCAGGTTTGCATCTACGGACACCAAGGCTGTAACAAGCACTGGCAGCATCCTGACATTAACTGAGAGCAGGTGTGCTCACAAAGTTTAGCACAAGGGAGAAAACCCAGTGGAAAATGGAATATTGGCTGCTTTTGGTAGTTAGGGGTCAGGTTATCTGTCCTGCTGTGGGATCTTTTAGATAAGAGACAAGATTTGGAGTTCAGCTGTCACAGGGAATCAGAGTCTGTTTTTGAAGGTGTCAGCTGTGAACCCTGACCTAGCAAAACCCTGCCCCTGATAAATAATTAATCTTTGCCTAATTTAACGATGACACATATTCTATTGGGATAAAATATTTTTTAATATTTTTCCAAAGCAAACTTTCAGTTCTGAGGGCTTGGGCAGCTATTGTGTCTTATTCCTGAAAGCATGGTGCAGTGAAACAAAACATGGATGATCTCCTGCATAAACACAGTTGTTCAAGCTCTTTGGGATGTCTCAGGCATGGAACCAGTCCCTACATGCACAGCAGGATTCCCCAGGATTTCAGAATGGGAGCTTAAACCACTGATCTAAAACAGCAAATATCTTTAAAATATCAGTGTGGGTTCACTGTCATTTCAAGCAATTCTTAAACCTGACAAAATTGACTTACCCTAATTATGATTAGATTTTTCAGCCTAAAATCATCACTGGTTAGTGACTCAACTAATGAGTGTTTTTATGATTTATTAGGTAAAGCAGAAGATTATGAGTTTAAGTTCTACTCCTGATTAACTACATTGGAAATTTTATACATGACTTGTCATTTTAAAATAATGGTATCTTAGAGTTTAATTAAGACATGCAAGAATTCTGAGTAACTTGAGGTGTAGGATTCAACATTATTATTACAAATTATAAGGAAAATACCTCACAGCATTGCTATTATTAGTGTTATGAGACTTAGGATAAGGTGGCAGCTTAAACCAATCAAACTCAGAACAAGATGTTGCCCACTGATAAAGAATTTATCTGCCCTAGTGCAGGGATTACTGTGCAAAGTATCATGACCTGCATTGCACAGGGGGTCAGATTAAGTAACCACAATAGTTTCTGCACTCTAAAATCCTGTAATATTTCAGGCTGAAAAGAAGTTAAACACAAAGCTCCGCTCGCTTCTTTCTTCTGAGTATAAACTATATGAGTGCCATTCAAGTATATAAACACATTCATTAGGTTTTCAGTAGGCTTCCTTTCTAAGGAAAGAAATTACATACTTTTGAGCTCTTGAGTGAACTACAGTGTTTTATGCCTTTAATTCAACACTCTTAGGGCTTACAGTTCATTGAAATTCAAAATCATGGGTACAAACTGTGTTCACAAAGAAAATGTTGACCTTCCTATATAGCAAATGCCTTTTCGGTCTCCTTTTTTTCTTGTTTTTTTATTTTAATAAAGAAACACTAATGAAGCTGAAGGAGGTAAAAGATTTGACCTTCCTATTAAAATAACAAATGTAATATAATTCACATATTACAGCATGTTGGCTACTGCTCATGAAATAAAATACTGCAACAGAAAGAGCATATTGTTTCCACACATCGAAAACATGCAAATTAGACAAGTATTCAATATTCACTTGAAAGCGAGAAAATGTACCAGACTACCAATGGTATTTAGGAAAGCAAACTGGTTGAACATGATTATTTGAATTTAAAAAATGGGTATGGGATTCCCCTCTCTTTGCTTCTTGCCATATATGGTGTCTGTGGAATATCCACAGGGCAAATTATTCACTACCTTTTTTTTCAAGATGAAAAGCTACTGATTGGCATCAGACATCAAGAGGGATTTTGGCATTAGAATAGATTTACACTTGATGACATGTCAAAGGCTTGAAACAAAAACTACAGAATTTACTCATGAATGCCGAAGGCAAGGCACTTATTCAAGGGTAGCTCAATGCACATCTTTCCAAGGATGGCATTCAACCACCCCAAGAACAAAATACAGCAAACAAAACATGGTTATACTTGGAAATGAATGTGCTTGACTGGGCTGAACAAAATAACAGCCAGCATTACCTGTTGCCAGCTGTCAGTGAAGAATAAAGAACTGTAACATCCTTGTAAGAAAGAGGGAAACAGAATCCAAGCCCATAATGAAAATACAGCAGTTAGAGGGAAGAAGTGGGATCAGCAGCACTATGTGTGGGCATGACAACTCCCTGCCGGCCCTTTAAGAGTGTGTCCTCACTCCTCTTCTTCCACTAACACGTGAAAATAAAGCAAAACTGATCAGCAGAGTAGGCACAAAGGGTCCTGCACATAGGTGTAAGGATATACGACATATTGCCAAATTTTGCCATTTCTTCTTCAGCCTCCGCTGTGATTATTTTCAAAATCATTTAATTATTAGCATTACAGCAAAGGGCTTGTAAAATATAGTTAGAAGTGTTCACAACACCACAATTATTTTAGGCACAGCCAGTTTAGTGGCCACTGAACATTCCCCTGCTTATCTCAATGGAATAAAAACGCAGGTATCTCATTTCCATGCTGGATGTGTGGGAAAGACCATCCAAAATAGGCTTGGCACCTGTGAGCAATGAAAAGAATGTGTACAGTGGGAGCCAGAAATGGAAGGAAACACGAGAAGCACAAGGGAACACCCACTCACCTATGGAAAATAGAGATTGCTCCAGCTCACTCTGCATTATTTTGTACCTCTGTCCTTACAGGTATCAACTCATGTCACATCTGACATAAAAAGTTAAAGGACTGCTTTGTGCAGATAAGGTTATCCAAAGTGAGGAGCAGAGTTTACCTGAAGGACCTACAACTTCAAGTAAATGCAAAGAGTAAGTTGCATAAAATCAGAAAAACGTAAGAAAGTTTGTATTTGGTTTTTCCTTACCACAGTAGATTCAAAGTACAGGTGAACACGGTTTTTTTAAAGAATTATATTTCAAAGTCACTTTAGATATAAAGCAAATTCATTAGAAAGAGTTTGCTATTTTAAAATAATGTAAAGAGTTATTTTGGTTTTTCTTTTGATAACACTGTGTTAAGAAGGACACCACATGCTCCTAAAAGAAATATTCAATTTTCTAATGGATTTTCAAACACATGGTTACTGTTTATTTAAAGCACCATCAATGGCTGAACATGCTGTAAATTACACCAAAAATTAAAATTCACCTGCTAGTCAGGATCTGCTAGAGAGACCTAATGTTCACAGGAGATAATTAGTCAACTTTTCTAATGAAGATATTGAAAAAATGGGAGTATGAAGTAGTCATCATATTTCATTGCTTTCAAGATACTCAGCACTTGTAAATATAAACAGTTCCTTTGGATGTGTACAAATCACAGATGAACTTCTTGGAAATTTGGTACAACTTGTAGTGACAAATCACTTAAGAAAACTGGTTCAAAATATCCCACATTCCTCCTCCTAGGGTCTCTTCTAAAAGACACTGAAAGAAATATTTCATCTTCAAAATGTATCACACATTTCATATTAGATGCTGAACAGCCCCAGAAATAGCCAAGAAATCAAAAACTTGACAAAATACAGATTCATGAAGAGTGGCCGTGGCATCTGTGAAAAATATTCTGGATCAGCATTTTGGTTCAGGTGGCTCTGCCGTCACCAGCCTCAATTTTTTTTTTTTTCTTTTTTTTGAGGGAAAAATAGCTCCCATGAATGGAAAAAGCTCAATTTTCAAGAAGAATCATTAAATTTAATGCTTACTGTAACAGTCATCCAGAGAGAGGCAACAACTGAAATTTAATGCATGTGGGAAGGTGAGAAAATCCTTAAGGGATTGCTAAAACCACACCTTTTAGCACTTCTCAGATTGCTGCTGCTCACTTCCAAAAACAGCATCTCCCTCCTCCTGCCCACTGGGATGCTCCCAGCTGGACTTCTGGACCATAATCAGTGCCCTCTGTAAGTTAAATAAATATAATTACAAAACCACAGTGCAAATTGTGTAACTTAACATCACTTTAGTGCTGCAATGAACAGCGAGGAAAAGCCCTAAAAGAATAAATAAATAAACGGATGGACTTTGCTGCTTTTCCCAAACTTTTTATGAAATTCTCTTCAGTTCTTTGTAACTGGAAGTATGTTTTTGGCTGAGATCTGAGAGGATGCTGTTCCACAGCACTGTGAGGTTTCTATGGTAGCAATTTATTATGGAGCAGCAAAATTATTACAGATCAGTAATTCAGCATTTATAGGTGGGTCATAAAAAACATAGAGTTTCATTGAGATTTTTATATTATATGGTAACTCATACATGCATGAATTATGCTGTCAGCTTTTAAATTGACTATGTATAGCTGCACGATCATCTCTGTTTGTGTTAAGATTCACCCTGGATCAAAACACAAAACATTTATGTGAAAGAAATTTTAATTTTATTTTGAATATATAATTAATACTATCTAAGCTTGTTCAGCAGTATATGTACATATATATATTTATCCTGTATTTCCCATATGAAGGGGCAAAACATGCTATTGGAAATTAAGAATCACTCTAGCTTGCTCATTAACAGGAATGTAGGTAATTATTTATCTGAATTCATAACAAATGATTGCACAAAAATAATTTCACAACCCCCATTCTGTTTTGGTTGATCTCTGAGCTAGTAAAAAAGGCATTTAAATCTGCTTTTCTTCTATGTCAGATTATAGACAATTGGTCTCAGACTGCTTAAATGGCTGGAGCAGTGGAGAACCCCAGCAGAACAAACCAAGCAAAGCAATTAAAACATCTCAGACTGCTGTGGAAATGAAATACTAGGAACTTTTCTTCTAATTCCATAAGCACAACCCAAAAATGTACAGAACAACAAATGCAGTCCATATCTAGAATGCATTAATGGAAATGGCTGAAGTTCAATGGCCCAGACTGCTTTTAAGTAATTTTATCATATCATTATTTCATGTTGAGGGTAAAACCAATTGTGAGAGGTCTTTTGGATAATAAAGGTTTATCAACCAGAGCAGAAAAATGGATCTGAATTCTTAAATACAGAGCTCTGAAATTTGGTGTGAAGGTGCCATAGCTAAGAAACACTTCATGCCTTACACATCAGAAAGCAGAAATTTAAGGGGATACCTGCAAAAATCTGACAAGAAATCAACTGAGAACCCCACAGGATGGAGGAGACAGAAGGAGCTGTAGGGAACCACCTTTTTTCACTTGGACCTTGAAGATAATTGGACGTTATTTTCTCAGCATCACCCAAAGCTGGATGAGTACAAATGATGAGTGAGAAAATGTGACTTACAGTCAAAGCCACTGTCGTGCAACCACTTCCTTGCATGTTTCCATGGCTTTATATCTTTTTGAAAAAAAAATCACCTAGGGATCTCAACCATCTTTTTAGCTAATGTTTGGAATGAAGCATATCTGAATGCTAAAAACTGTGCATAAAATGCTTGGAACTGTTATTTCAGACCAATCTTTACTTTTCAATAAGTGCCACCCATAATTCTCTTGTACAAAATGATTTATTTTCTATACACTTCAAATCCTGAACATCTGATTATTTCTACTACTTACATTAATCACACTATTATCAGCCTGATGAGATAAGCTTTTAACTTCAGGTTTGGCAGGTTTTTGAATTATTACAACCACACTGTTAAAAACATGGCTCACGTTAAAAAGTTCACAAAGTCCTGCACTTCTCTAGCAAGGGGGTCTTCAAATCAGAATGCATATATTTGCACACAGGTCAGATTTAGTGAGAAAACTCCCTATTTTCAATTATAAAGCTGCTTCCTTTTCTCATAGCAAAAATTCAGTGTGGTGGGCTCAGTCTGATTGATGGTGGAGGGGAAATTGGTGATGGATACCCACATTTGGTGGAAGCCGCATTACTGGAGTGGTTCCCTCTTTTTTAAGATAAGAGTGAAAAACCATGAACAAAATGAAAAACAAAGCCTCTGCCTATTTTACTGATTGATACTGAACATTTTTGTACACAATTTGGAAGCCGTCTCTCAACTTTTAAAAATGAATAAAGCAAATTGAATGAATAGGCGCATGAAAAGTGTTTCAATGTCACTTGCACTCTGCATATTTTTAAAGCCTATTTTAAAACATGCTGGGTCCTTGTATCCATAATTTAAGGAAGTTTATTCAGAAGAAGGCTTTTTGATGACACATTCAGAGCATAATATAAGCAAAAGCCCTACTTAATGTACATATTAGGCAAAATAATGCTGTGTATGTCCAAAATAAGTGTCTGAACTGTTTTTACTATGACTTATTCATACACTCAGTACTGCTTTCATTTACTCCATGAAAACATCTATTCAAAATATTTGTTTCTCATTCCATCACCTCTCCACTGCTAAGTAAAATGAATAACACAATTATCATAAACATGCATTTAATTCATTTTGTCAGGCATAATACAGCATGTGAAGGAAAAGGTTTTCCTCTCGTGACTGTAGGGAAAGAAAATATATTCATCATTTCCTAATGGGAATCCTGCTCATAATAACATCACAATAAATGATTTTAAAATAGTTTATTTTTTAATATTTCAGATCTCTTTGGTAGGTCTAGCTTATCCTGAGAGTTTAAGCTTGGCTTCTTGTCTGTGCTGACATTTTCACTAAAACTGGATAGATGAATAGAAGACCAAAAATGTCACAGAATCTCCACACCTGACTATAATTTCCCAGTAATTATCCCACACTCCTTCTCCACACTGACAATATAAGTTATCCTGACGATAAAAGTTATTCTCTTTCATTTAATCAGACTCCTCTCCCTGGAAGGGCAGATGTTTCCCCATTAGTATGGCAGAATGTCTTTGTTTCCTCACCAACTGTAGAGACAAATGATTAGTACAACAAACTCTGGCAGTCTGCCTCACTGTTACTTGGTGCAGACAAGTCAAACTGTTCTGTGGAGTATTTAAATATTTCAGAATTCAGAACAACCCCCTGAACCTATCACATCATCTACAGAACGGCTGACATTCAACCCAAACTTTAGGCTGTGTTGTGAAAATCTGCAACACTTCTGCTTTCCAGTTTAAGTGGTGGTGAAATAGCACCAGGAGACCAAAAAGAAAAAAAAAAAAAAAAGAGTCTAATCTGATTTACATATAAATTTGGAGTAGCTTGCTGGACTTCTGCAGCAATACATTTTGGTTTAATACAGTGCTAAAAGCTAAAGATGACCTTGATGCTGCTGACTAATGCAGAAGATCCAAGATGGCACTACAAATGCAAAATAGTAAAAATTAATAAATAAAAGAGACAGGATACTTTGCCTTGTCAAGGGGACCATTGCAAACCTGGCACCACTGCTATTGCTGTGTGTCAGGAATAGTCAGAAATGCCACGTGAGGAGGAAACATCCAGAGCAAGACAGGATGTGAGCTTCCAGCAGAAGTGAGGAAGATGTTCTGTGGGAGGCAGCACCACAAAGTGTCTCAGGATGGAGTGGAATGGAATTCAGAGTGGAAGTCAGAGTGGAATGGAATTCAGAGTGGAATTCAGAGTGGGACAGAATTCCATTCAGAATGGAATTCAGTGGGGAACTCAGAATGGAATTCAGAGTGGAATTCAGTGGACAATTCAGAGTGGAATTCTGAATGGAATTCTGAATGGAATTCAGTGGGGAATTCAAAGTGGAATTCAGAGTGGAATTCAGAGAGGAATTCAGAGTGGAATTCAGAATGGAATTCAGTGGGGAATTCAGAGTGGAATTCAGTGGGGAAATCAGAGTGGAATTCAGAATGGAATTCAAAGTGGAATTCAGAGTGGAATTTCAAATGGAATTCTGAATGGAATTCAGTGGGGAATTCAAAGTGGAATTCAGAGTGGCATTCAGAGTGGAATTCAGTGTGGAATTCAGAATGGAATTCAGAGTGGAAATCAGAGCGGAATTCAGAATGGAATTCAAAGTGGAATTCAGAGTGGAATTCAGAATGGAATTCAAAGTGGAATTCAGAGTGGAATTTCAAATGGAATTCTGAGTGGAAATCAGAGCGGAATTCAGAATGGAATTCAGAGTGGAATTCAGAGTGGAATTCTGAATGGAATTCAGAGTGGAATTCAGAATGGAATTCAGCATAGAATTCAGAATGAAATTCAGAGTGGAATTCAGAGTGAAGTCCATAAGGGAATGCAGAATGGAATTCACCTCCTCTGCTGACACATCCTCCTGAGGGGTGCAGTGCAGGCTGTCACCACAGCAGAAAATTCACATCTCTGTGTGTACAAACTATGCCAGCCACAACAGATAGACCAATTCTAGAGCTGAAGGTGAAAACCAGTCAATGGCAGGACACAAATAAGATTACTTCTGCAAACTTGCTAAGCTCACACTTTGAACAGCCTTTTCGATACTCTCCAAGGGAACTTGGATTGCTTTCACAAAAAAGAACTAATGGAGACTTGGATTGCAAAGAAAGCTCTAGAGATGTGCTTTGCCATGTCTGTGACGAATGAGAATTTGTCACATTTTTCACAGTGATGAATGGAACAAACTGTGAATGGCAGACAATTTTTGAATTTTTTTTTTTGCTAGAGAAAAATATCTGAGTGAAATGCAGAATAAAATAGAAGACAAAAATATAAATTTAAGGATGAAGAGATACAGGATAAATCACTGTGTTGCAGAAAGGAGGTTTACAACCATCATCTCATTGTGTATTCCAAACCAAAGGTGTTTGTGTTGGGTAGAGATCAAGTGGTTAAAGAAAGCCTTAAAGTGAAAAATGTTACACTTTATAGGACCTGGTTACTTCTGGCTACTCCTTTCATTCAGAAATACCTTATAATACTAAAAAAGCAAGGGTGAAGATGGTTATAACATTCTGTGTTTGGGGGTAAACTAGAAGGTATTTTGAAGGAAGTTTTTGTAAATGATAGTTATTTCTCTAACTAAACCCCTCAAAGGCTAGAATCAGCTCAGTTTCTACAGTCATTCAGCTCATTTTGCACAGGAAAATGTTTGAGTACACAGATTTATTTTTATTACTATGTTATCTGTATCATGTTTCTTAGATGTTAGTCTAATTGGATGAAAAGTCTCTTACTTCCTTCCACTTCAATATCCAGGCTAAACCGATCAAAGTTATTTCCTCTTCACCCACTAAGAGAATTATTAAATATACTGTGAAACATGACACTAATCCACTATCTGTTTGGAATAGTATAAATAGTAATTCAGCACCCAAGGCATCCTAGAATACATACATACATATATATATATACATATATTATATTTATATATATATATGTACACACAAAGACAAATATTACCACCCTACACCCCCGAACAATCTGTTTTCTCTGCAACACAATAAATACAGGGCAATTTCTTAATATTTGGATGCTATTGATTAGTCCCAACTGAAATGAGTCTCTTCAGGATGATGGTATGCTATTCCCTTTAACAGAATGCATCAGATTTTAGTACAAGTAGCTTTTTTAAAAGGACTATAAAGAGAAAAAAACCCTTCATAACAGCAGAGGTTCATGTTTATGCCAATTTTCTTCTAAGGTAGACAGAAGGAGGGCACAGTCCTTCAGAATTTCAGAGTGAGCTGTCCACACAAAATACTTCTGTATTTCAGCAGTTTCCTCTTAAATGTCAGAACTGAGGGTGCCACTGGACATTATGCAGCCCATTTTGATGTTGCTTATAAACTCTATTTTTTAATATTTCTTTTGCTGAACCTGTCAAAATCACTTGCAATGCCCAAAGTTATTTATGTTATCCTTCAGAACACCTGACCATTGGATACTATGCATAAAATACCCCAACTCTTGTGAATCAATCAGGCACACTGATGGAACCTTGACATGACTGGAACTTCAGGAATAATCACCTTTTATGCTTATTTTGCAGTTCTATGGAGAAGAGGTGGCGAATTTGAACTTGCAATTTGAAGTTATAATAATATCGTATAGCTCCTCACCGAGTAAAAAAGATTTGAAAAACTGTATTTAACTTCCAGTTTTGATAAGATTACTGCAGGTATATTAAACCAGGATTTGCACACGCAAGTAACAGGTTTGGGATAAATAAGTCATATTTTTCTAACATATTGAGTCCTTCTGCTTGTTACAACTTAAAAAACTCCAACATTATAGTCTCTTTTATTACTCCCCAACAAACGGTTTTTGTGGTTGATAATAAAGTAATGCCTGCTACAATTCAGCTGCAAAAAACCCGGGCAATACTTTCAGTGAAAGACTTTATGGTTAGCACTGTTCAGAGAGAAAATGCAACTCTTACTAGGAGAAATTTTAAAACTGTACTCAGATTTAGAATGTTAAGTAAAACTGTGATAGAGACACATCAGCTGAACTGGAATCATCACATCACCTGTTATTACCACTGACAATTTGGTCATAATTATAACTTTTTGTGCATAAAGGCATTATGAATATTGTTTGTGCCACACATTCACATCTAATCATGACAGAGCAAAACAACCTTTTGTCATTTATATTAAGATTTGGTCACTTCACCAAAATGGTGTCACTACCTATGACCAAGCCTCATAATCAGAGAGTCTTACTAGAATGAAATATTCCATTAAAAATACATACTGATAGGAAAAAAATCCCAAACTGTCTTGCTCTCAGACAACAAGATTTAGTATTATCGGCTGTTTTAATCAAACAATGAAATTAAACACTTTAAAATCAACTGGTAGACACATATTGCCTAAACTCTGCATAAGAGCTTTACATGCAAAATTCATTAATGGGTCAATCCTTAAACTCTCTGTATCCTGTTATTTTCTATTTTAAAATGCTACTAATTTACAATGACTTCCATGACATTAAATTTAGGTTAACACACTAATATATATTAACAAGATAATTATGTCAAAGGTTATTATCAACAGTTCATAATAAAAAGTTATGCGCAAAAATAAAACTTATTATTTATAGTTTAGGCTGCATAATAAAGTATCAGCAACACAAAATGTTAATTAATTTCTAATTCTCGATTCTTTTATTTGGATTTCATGAAGGTTGATTGGACTTGATCCATCATTTTACGGAAAATTAATTATTTCAAATACATGCACCACTTTATGCAACCTGCCTGATTTGCATTGAGGAAAATTCAGCAGAAGTAATTGAGGCACAAGCAAATACTGGCACTGACTGAACTCAATTTCCATTCCAAATTTCTGCAAAATCCCAAGACACAACAATATCAGATGCAGGGGGAAAACAAACAAAAGCAATGTGTAAAGGGAACATGAAGAGAGAATATTACAAGAATCAGAGAACAAAGGCACTGCAGAACTATTTTAGTGCCATAGATGAACAGTGAGGGCTTCATTCAGGCAAGGTGGAATAAGATATCATATGGCATCCTGACAATTGATGTCTTCATTTAAATGTAAGAATTTACATTCTAATTAGAAAGAATTTACATCTTAATCAGAGGCAGCTGTATTATCTTGTTACTGTTTTTTTCAAAGGTAATGAACTAAAGTACTGCTGTGCTTTTTCAACCAGAAACTAAATAGACAGCATACAGTGTTATTTTATAGCCTACCTGCTGTAAGCTGTTATTAATATTTTCAGAAACTAAATTCCAACAAAATCTTTTAAAATAAAAATTGTACTTGACATTGCTGGAACGGTATTATAAAGGCTTGTTTAAAATATTTAACCAAGACCCTTTCTAACTTATATTTTTAAGTACATGTAGTCATAAAGGTATCATTAGTATGGCACCAGAGAAGCACACTTCAGTTTTAGGCTTCAAGTAACAGAGTAAAATTTTGGAAGGGAAAAAGTATTTGGAAAATTTTTAATAAAACAACCAGTTCCACGTGTATTTCTCCACGTTGTTCACACAATGCACAAGGAAAAATCAAATAAAAGATCATCTTTGAAGCTCTTTTGTAAATACACTTTCAGTTGAGGCCAAACTGAAGTGGTTTAGATGCCCATTCTAAAGGAGGAGCCCCACCAAGGAACATGGAGCCTGCTTTTACAGGCATTTTCAGACTTACAAAATCATGCTTTAGTAGTTCAGCCTAGTTACAAATTCTTTTGGCTCTTGCATATATATATATTATATCTTGATACCAACATATAATACACAACTGCTGCTGGGAAACTTCAGGTATGAGTGCAGAAGGAAGCAAAGAATTTTCTTATTCCCTATGAAGAAATTAACCTGGGAATAGGCCTGGGAAGCTCCTGGTTTAGTGACCAGCTCTGCAAAAACTAACTCTGGAAAAACTGTGTTCCACCAAAGTTTGTGGAACTTTGTCCCATCCATCATTTGTCTCTCCACATTTGTTAGGTCTCTCTCTCAGCTCTCAAAAAAACCCTCAAGAACTCCAATGGGAAATGTTTTGTGGGGATGGACTTTGGTTTGTAAATCCAAATGGAGATCAAGGATTGGAAAATACACATTAAACTCTTAAATCCAATTAATGCCATATTCTACTGAAACACCAGCCCAAGGAACTCAGAACACAAAATACAAAACATTTATTTATTTCACAGACACTTGGGGGAAAAAGGACAAGCAAAATGAATCCCCCATGAATACTGCGAGAGAGGTTTCATGTGAGTTTATTAGATCCACAGAAACCTTAGGAAGTTTAGTTCCTCACTCCTGAATGCTCATGCCACCTACCTGAAATTAGGATCACTGAATTTACTGATAAATATTTGTGCATTTTGACAGTGATACAGTTTAAGAAGAGGTGAAAAGGGCTAAAAACACACAGCAAGAATGTGAAAAGCAGCTGAATTAAGTAGATATTAGTGAAGAAGTGGAAGGAACTGAGAGAAATGGCTTCAATATATTATTAGAGAGAGGTGTTTTGTTTTACTTATTCCATTGTTTCACATCATGAGATGCATTTGATATTTTCCCACTCTCTAAGTATATATCCACTTCATAATTAAGCTACCACTTTTAAAGTTTATCCAAGTTTTCAATTTATTCCACTTGATAAATTGTGGGGTTTTGTCCTACACCTGCTTCTTCCTGTTCTGTTTACACTCTTCTAAAAAATTTGCTTTGCTTCTGAATATATTTAAGTGTTCTTTTAGTTCATATGAATGATTGAAACTCATCTTGACACACTCTTGAGAACACCTAAATTTGCTGTAGCTATACTTTAATTCCTCTCTCCATTGTTTGTTATCACAATAAAAGAGTGTTTGACAGAAAAGAATATGTTTAATTTACATTTAATGCTGATGTCTTCCTAATAACCACATTGTTAAGATCCCACTTACTGTTTAATTACTTAATATCATTTCAAGAAATGTCATGGCCCAAAGGGTGGTTTTTCTAATAAACAGTATATCTAATATCCAGGCTGTGTCTAAAAGAATTCTGCATCAAACAGTTTGAAGTAAAAATCAAACACAAATTTGCTGTCCTCATACTAGGCTAAACATTTTTGAAACATGAGACATATTAAAAAAGTAAAAAAACCAACCAGACAAAACCAAGTGGCCACTTAAAATTTTTAAAATGTCAATTTTAAAAGCAGTCCCACTTAAATTCTTCTATTATGACATGGAAAAAGAGTAACATATTCTTTGGATGAGCAAATCATCCCTCTTTTCTTGGATTTGCTCATCCATCATTCTTCAGATGAGCACTCCTCATATTCCCTCTTTCCTGTGAGAAGGAAAGCAGTTTGTGAAAACCTCTGGAATGGGCTCCATGAAAAGGGGAAATATTCCAGTTCTGCACATGGAAGAGCAATGGAATCTCAATGAAACAGCACAGATTGCCCCCAGTCCTGGCAGAGCTCTCCTAAAAACCACGTTCATGTCAAGAACAGGGCTCCTGCATCAAGCCCTTCATCCCTCCTTTGGCTGATGCAAGTAGGATCAGGATCAGCTGATTAATTCCTGCTCAGCCTGAGGTCTGTGAGCTTTGTTTGGTTCAGAATCCCACTGTGCATCTGAACTACTGCCTGTATTGTTGGCAGGTTTACCTCCGCCAAGTGGGACTGAAGAGAGCTCTGCTAAAAGTCAATGTTTTGTGACTCTGCTAAAAGTCAATGTTTTGTGACTCTGCTAAAAGTCAATGTTTTGTGACTCTGCTAAAAGTCAATGTTTTGTGACTCTGCTAAAAGTCAATGTTTTGTGACTCTCCCATGGTGCTAGGGACACAGAGCAGCACTCCCCCAAGGGAATCAGGAGTGTTTGAAGACTCTGTCACTCCCAGTCTGGTTGGTTTTTTTACTTTTTTAATATGTCTTCTGGTGTGTCAGAAGACTGAGGACTCAAGCCTGAGCCAAGAAACATCCATCCCAACTACTATGGCTTTAGCTATTAAGAAGAGCTCATCCTCATCTTCATCCTCATCAGTGTCCAACTCATAGTGGATTTAGTAATTTAGGAGAGAACATCCTGGAGCTAAACAGGAAACATCCATCCTAGCTTCTACTATGGGTTTAGCTCTTTAGGAGAACTCATCCTCATGAGTGTCCAACTCATAGTGGAGTTAGTTATTAAGGAAAGAACATCCTGGAGCTAATCAGGAAACATCCATCCTAGCTACTACTATGGGTTTAGCTCTTTAGGAGAGCTCATCCTCAGAGTGTGAGTGTCCAACTCATAGTGGATTTAGTTATTAAGGAAAGAACATCCTGGAGCTAATCAGGAAACATCCATCCTAACTACTACTATGGGTTTAGCTATTAAGGAGAGCTCATCCTCATTCTCATGAGTGCCCAGCTCATAGTGGATTTAGTTATTTATGAGAGAACATCCTGGAGCTAATCAGGAAACATCCATCCTAGCTACTACTATGGGTTTAGCTCTTTAGGAGAGCTCATCCTCATCCTCATGAATGTCCAGCTCATAGTGGAGTTAGTCATTTAGGAGAGAACATCCTGGAGCTAATCAGGAAACATCCATCCTAACTACTACTATGGGTTTAGCTATTAAGGAGAGCTCATCCTCAGAGTGTGAGTGTCCAGCTCACAGTGGATTTAGTCATTTAGGACAGAACATCCTGGAGCCAGCTGAAATGCTGGCTGCAGGAAGAGGAGCTGAGGTTAAATTGCTGCACAAACATTCTGCTCCCTGGGTGCAGTTCTGCATGGTAAATGTGGCACATCCAGCTGGGTGTGACCAGGCTGCACCTTCCCTTCTTGTACCAGCACAGACAGAAATCATCCTTTATCTGCTGTCTTCCCTAAATTACATTCAAAGGCCCAAGACCAAGCATGCTGGCTGCAGAAACACCAAAATATCACTGAATTACTCCAGAATTAGCAACAATAAGAGATGTACCTTACTGAAAGGTACTCATGTCATTGGAATTCTAAAATTTCCTAAACATCACTGAGCTGTTTCATCATCCACTAAATGAACCAATTCTTGATGTCACTGCTGAATCAGGCAAAAAAAAAAAAAAAATCTGAATCACAACCAGGTCATGGACCCAACAAGAATAACACTTTAAAAAAATTGGTTTATATGTTCAGAATTAGGAAAGAAAAACTTTTTGATTAAAAAGTTTTTTAAAACAAACATAACTGAAAAAAAGCTTTTTAAAAATCATTAAATGACTCCCTATTAAAATGCTTATTTAAGCTTTCCTCTGCCACTTACTATTGTCAAAATATACAGCAGTAGTTAATAAGACAAGACTAGACTTAACTATTGGCTCTCATAATAAAACATGAAGATAAAAATGAGGCTTGGTGTAATTTATACGAGAGAAAATGATGTACTAAAAGCAAGACACTAAATCACTTTTAAACACCAAACACAATTTATGTCTGACTTTAAAACTCATCCTCCAAACATTAATCTAGACAAAGGCCAGAAACTGAATGAGGCTTAATTTGTGAAACTGATACCTTTCATCATAACCTTTAGCTGAAAAGGTCATTAGATATATTATATCTAAGTGAGCAGCTTATCCCTGCTTCATTACTGATAATTAAGGCAAGTAATATTTTCTTGACAGTAATGTGTCCAGTAAGAGATATTGTCTAGTTTGCATAAACCAGACATTAATTACCAGAGTAGTATCAGAGATAAAAAAAATTAAGTACCTGTGTAACATAATTTCATTATTTTTTCTTCATTTCCTTAAAGAATTAGCGGGCTCAGAAACATAATGAGCATATTAAGAAATCCATTTTCAAGCATTTATTAAAATCCTTATTAGACATTACACAAATATTTTTTTGCACTTACATAAACAGAAATGAAGGCATCTTGAAATAAACACATTATTTAGATATTTTGTCATCTTGCTTTACAGGGCAACATTCAATGGTGAAGTGCAGTTATCAAATAACAGGTTCATATTTGGACTTAATTTCAAATGTTAAGGCTTTCATATAGATGCAATCACAAATGATGCCAGGACCTCTGATCTGCAACTCTGGCAGATGCAAATGCTGTTTCACCTCATTTGCATAAATGGCATTTTTGCTGCTATGCAGGGCAGCACATGGATCAAATATCCATGAGGGAATGACAACACCGTCCGTTGGATCATTATCCTGTTAACACTTTTCATTTCTCACTGGAAACTACTCTCAGTGCTTTTAAAAGCTGTAGTGCACAGTGTTTAACAGGTGGAAGAATGAGAGATGAATGTTTGGTTTTCCCAGCTTTTACAGAGATGGGGCAACTGAGAGGCATTTAAAAGATTTTATTCCATTATCAGTCTCGATGAAGGGTGAGGCAAGAGATGTAAAACTCAACACCTATTTGAAGAAGCCAACCTATTTCCTGGTTACAACACCTTGTAAATATTTTTCAGCCTATCAGCTTTTGCTATCTCTAACACCAATCCCCTACATTTTTACGTGGTCCTGCTACAATGCATCCTTCACAGTTCTAATTCTCCAAATTATCTGGCCTTTTTGCAAAGCCATATTCTGAAATTTGTTGAAACACTTGTTTCAGACTCAATCTCTCTCTCTCTCAGCAATGTCACCTCTGCTCCCTAAGGCAGCACACCTTATCTCAGAGTTTGCACACAGGTGTACAAGGCTGTGTGATCTCTCTGTCAGCTTCTGAGAATCCTTTACAAACCCATTTCCCTCAATGAATTACCTGCAGTGGTTCACTCCCAAGGTATGTTATCTACCAAACTTCACTGATGAAAACCTAGACAAATGTTATCCAGGGAGATTTTTACCCCTGAGCCATGACACAATCCATAAATGCTGCTGGCACCCCTTGCCCTGCAGGAACCATAAAATTGGTGCCTTATCCTTTTCTCCCTTGAGATCCTCTCCCCATGAGCATTTCCAAGCAGCATTTCTCACAAAGCATCACTAATTCAGAGGAGGGTCCAGGGCTCCCTGTCGGGCAGGGGACTGTTACAGCAAAACCTGCTCCCTGCCAGATGTGGTGGGCTCCAAAGAACATTCCCTGGTCTTTCCAGGGAAAAGATAGCCTGTCATCAAAGGCAGAAAGAAGATGGGTGGGAAGGAATAGGAGAAAGACTGTCACAGCTATGGATGTCAGCTGTGACTCCCTGGAGCTTGGATGGACATATTCAGAACCAGCCAGAGGAGCACTTCTCTTATTTATTTATATTATATTTATTTGTGCGCATTATTCTGAACCAGTTAATGCTTTAAGTTGGCTGACAATGTGTGATCACCACAATCATTTGTCAGACACAGACCTTAAATACTGGAAAGTTAATTGGAAGATCTGTTTTGTGATAATCACCTAATGAGAAACCAGCATGAAAGCTAAATTAAGGCAAAATAGGTGAGTATCTGGAAAAGACAAAGAAATCTTTCAGTAGTAATTGAAACTATTAAAATTGTGGTTGAGTCTATTTGTAATTGTTATTGTTATTGAGTCTATTATTGAGTCATTTTGTTATGCAAAATGACCACTTTGCATCAGCAATTTTGACACAAAATCATTGCTTGAGTTAAAGGAAATGTAAGGAAAAGTGAGGGTAAGATAATGCCATGCCTGTATGTGCTGAGGCAGGACCATCTGCAGTTATAATCAATGTTTTTTTCCCCCTTCCCCAGGGCAAAGACCAAAAAATAGTGGTGAGATAAAGTTGTGTGAGGTGTCTGGGCGCCTGTGAGAGAACAGAACCCTAAATCTTAGTACATGGCAAACCTAAATCTCAGTACAGGAAACCCAAATCTCAGTACAGAAAACCCAAATCTCAGTACAGAAAACCCAAATCTCAGTAGAGAAACCCCAAATCTCGGTACAGAAAACCCAAATCTCAGTACAAAAACCTAAATCTCAGAACAGAAAACCCAAATCTCAGTACAAAAACCCAAATCTCAGTACAGAAACCCCAAATCTCAGTACAGGAAACCCAAATCTCAGTACAGAAACCCCAAATCTCAGTACAGGAAACCCAAATCTCAGTACAGGAAACCTAAATCTCAGTACAGAAACCCCAAATCTCAGTACAGGAAACCCAAATCTCAGTACAGAAAACCCAAATCTCAGTACAGGAAACCCAAATCTCAGTACAGAAACCCCAAATCTCAGTACAAAAACCCAAATCTCAGTACAGAAAACCCAAATCTCAGTACAAAAACCCAAATCTCAGTACAGAAACCCCAAATCTC
This sequence comes from Ammospiza caudacuta, assembly GCF_027887145.1. NCBI lineage: Eukaryota > Metazoa > Chordata > Aves > Passeriformes > Passerellidae > Ammospiza > Ammospiza caudacuta. Next base: position 1,151,002 of record NC_080598.1, read on the forward strand.
AGTACAGGAAACCTAAATCTCAGTACAGGAAACCCAAATCTCAGTACAGGAAACCTAAATCTCAGTACAGGAAACCCAAATCTCAGTACAGGAAACCCAAATCTCAGTACAGGAAACCCAAATCTCAGTACAGAAACCCCAAATCTCAGTACAAAAACCCAAATCTCAGTACAGAAAACCCAAATCTCAGTACAGGAAACCTAAATCTCAGTACAGGAAACCCAAATCTCAGTACAGGAAACCTAAATCTCAGTACAGAAAACCCAAATCTCAGTACAGGAACCCCAAATCTCAGTACAGAAACCCCAAATCTCAGTACAGGAAACCCAAATCTCAGTACAGGAAACCCAAATCTCAGTACAGAAAACCCAAATCTCAGTACAGGAAACCCAAATCTCAGTACAGAAACCCCAAATCTCAGTACAAAAACCCAAATCTCAGTACAGAAAACCCAAATCTCAGTACAGGAAACCTAAATCTCAGTACGGGAAACCCAAATCTCAGTACAGGAAACCTAAATCTCAGTACAGAAAACCCAAATCTCAGTACAGGAACCCCAAATCTCAGTACAGAAACCCCAAATCTCAGTACAGGAAACCCAAATCTCAGTACAGGAAACCCAAATCTCAGTACAGAAAACCCAAATCTCAGTACAGAAACCCCAAATCTCAGTACAAAAACCCAAATCTCAGTACAGAAAACCCAAATCTCAGTACAGGAAACCCAAATCTCAGTACAGAAAACCCAAATCTCAGTACAGGAAACCCAAATCTCAGTACAGAAACCCCAAATCTCAGTACAGGAAACCCCAAATCTCAGTACAGGAAACCCAAATCTCAGTACAGGAAACCTAAATCTCAGTACAGAAAACCCAAATCTCAGTACAGGAACCCCAAATCTCAGTACAGAAACCCCAAATCTCAGTACAGGAAACCCAAATCTCAGTACAGAAAACCCAAATCTCAGTACAGAAAACCCAAATCTCAGTACAGGAAACCCAAATCTCAGTACAGAAAACCCAAATCTCAGTACAGGAAACCCAAATCTCAGTACAGGAAACCCCAAATCTCAGTACAGGAAACCCAAATCTCAGTACAGAAAACCCAAATCTCAGTACAGGAAACCCAAATCTCAGCACATTGGCATTCTCACCACCCAGCCTCTCTCACATGGCCCAGATTCTGGGCACAGCCTCATTTTTCCAAATTGATTTTACTGAAAGAGAAAATTGACTTAACCTGGAAAACACTGTCACTTCAAGCCCAAATTAAGCTATTGGTGCTCTCCCTGGAAACTGGCTGCACTCACCTGTGCCATGCTGCCAGCAGTACCCAAAATTGCATTTCCCATGGCAGATGGCCAGGATATTTCTGCCTTTTCTTCTGGGCCGTGGCCTGGCTACCTGTGAGGCAGGAACCACCTCGGGGAGTGACCAGGTCACGGCGGGAGCTGAATCCAAGCCCACGCTGACATTTGCTCTCAACTCCAACATCCCAAGGACCAGAAACCAAAGCAGAAGCCCCCACAAATGTTAATATGCCATTTTGACATCTCCCTTGGTGGAAAATGCCCTCGTTCTTCCCAGTTTCCGGGGTAGGACAAGTGATGGCAATCACTGGCACCTGGCAGATGTAACAACCGAGGTTATTTTTACTCCAAATATACTGAATTCAGCTCTGAAGAAGTCGCTGATTAGCCTACAGACTCTTTCTAAATTAGAACTATTATTCTTTGATATCAGAACAGTACTGCTGAGCTAGTGACATGTAAAACATTGCTCATTGGTGTCAGAATTTGTAGGATTATGGCATATGATACTGCAGATGGCTATTTATTTATAAAGTGCAACACTGTTTCAGTCATGAATTATTCATTTGTGGCATAATATTGACAAAAATCTCCTGCATGTATATCCTGAAACATTTGCTGTTTTCAGTGCTATTACAAATAATGACTTCACCCATCTGGTTTTACTCTGTATTTTGGTTAAAAAATGATCTGAGTGAAAACATCAAACAATCTTTTTTAGCCCATTCAGAGAATCAGTATGTTTTAATGGGTAATCACATTAAAAAATTGTTAATATCTCCAATAAACCAGCAAAGGAATTGGTTTTTTAACTGTTATTTCCCATTTTGCAACAGATACGTTTTCACAGAGTGAATTTCTAATCTTTGACTTTACAAGTTCTGGCTGTCATTTGATTGTGGGATGTGTATTTTCCTTTTTGACAGAAGAATGAAACTGAGGTCCAAATTACTAAACTGAAATAAATAATTCCATTTATAAACAAAGCTACTTAAATATTTTCAAAATATTAGACTTCAGAAAATTCAGAAAGAATTCTGAATGTAAGATTCAGAAAATTAGAAAAAAATACAAAGTCTAGGTTTTCTGTCCCACTTAACATACACTGAATGTACAATATACAGTGAAATGCATTTTTGTGTGAATTTTATTGTGAACATTGATTAATCTCTCCTAAGTAAATGATATCACAGTCCTTGAGATAGCAATGCAAACATAAGTAATTTTCATTTAAAAATCAAGTTCACAAGAAACTTCTAATTGTAAACTGACTCTGGATCAAAGTTCTGAATCTGGTCTGCTTAATGAAATTAATAAATTTATACATTATATTATACATCTATATATATACTATACATTACAAATGTTTACAGCTTGCTCATTTTTTATCCTGATAATGTGCTCAATGTGATAATTTCCTATTATTCCAGCAGACAGTGGAACTTGTTATTTTTAGTAATATTTCATTGTTCCTACTTCCCCTTGATTGTTTTTCAATTTGGCAGTTACTTATTTTTCCAGAACTTAAAAGTTGTACTTAAGTTTTAGAAAAATAAGTAACTGCCAAATTGAACAACACTTAAAAAGTTGTACTTTTAACTTAAAGCACTTAAAAGAAGCACTTAAAGCACTTAAAAGTTGTACTTTTACCTTAAAAATAAGTACACATTTTTTTAAAACTGTAAGTAACAGACATAATGGAATAATTTTTCAAATAAGAAATGTAATGCTGGAACCTTTGAGAACTTCACTGGAGATGAAAGGTGCAAACTTAAGCTGACAACTCTTCCTAATAAGTTTTTGCTTTTCACAGCTTGCCTCAGTTTAAGAGGCAAAAATTAGCATTTACTACATCTTCAGCCTCTCAAATCTGAGCTCAGAGAGGTCAAAATCCAAATTTGATTTATTAGCAAACTGGGGAAACAGCCACTGCCCAAACCCAGCCACTGCTGGCAGTTACAAAACTAATTCTGCAGCTGCATAATTATTTCAGTGTTAACCTAACTAGAAAAAAAATTGAATATTCTGGACGACTGTACAAAGAACGACAAGAGACAGAACCACATTTTGATTTTTAAAGGTATTCTAAGGAGGGCACATCATTTTTCTCTGTTGTTCAGTTATAACATCAGGCTGAAATGTGTTCTGAGCACTTGGGGGAGCAGAGCACAGACTCCTTGAGGGTGTTCAGGGTGGGTTTCCACCAGGAGCAGGAGCATGAACGTGTTCTCCTCGTGTCCCACACCTTCCCCTGTGACAGACAGGGAGCAGGGCTACAAACCCCACAGCTTTCCTGCACGTTTTGGCCATGTACCTGAAAGCCACGCTTTTATTTTGAGGTTTTGACAAATGGAAAAGCTGTGTTTGAAATTCTGACATCTAAACCTGCAATTTCATGCTCCATCTACACAACATCCCCTTTAGGTGTAAATACAAGTGGAAGTAAACACCATTTAAAATTATTCCGCTTAAGTTCAGTGCTATGCATTTTCTCATATTAATTACCTAGAGAAAAAAAAAAAAATAAAACAGTAAAAAAAATTGCTAAAGAGCTACTCTCTTTAAAAATACAATTTTGGACCTACGTTCCATATTCACAGTATTCATTATACACTTTGTCACCTTCATTACCTTATTATGTGTTTCCTCTTCTCAGGCCCACAAAATGTTTGCAAATAGCAATATCATATGGCCATGAGGAAAAATGGTGTTAGCTGGAGTTTTGTAGCCTGTTATTGAAATGCAAAATTTGAAGTTAAGTTGTGTGAGAAATTTATACAGGAAATTATTCACGGCGTTCACAAAGCCTTGCTTTATCATCTTGTGTGCATCTATACTAAGTCAGATAACGAAAATTTATTTATCTGTTGTTTTATCTTGATTTATCTTTAGTTTATGTTCTTGAGATTTGATTTATCTGTTGTTTTATCTTGATTTATCTTGGGTTTACCTTTTTGATATTTGATTTATGTTTTGTTCATTCATTTATTTTGTCAGCTGTACTTGCTAGCATAGTCCAAAACAGTTTTTGGTTTTTTGCAGCAGTGTTTCAGAAACTGTTAAAAATGCTGAAATATAGTAAAAATGTTATATTCCTCAGGAATAATTTTGCTTTTTGTTTGACACAAAGTCATTTTTGAACGCTGCACCAAGGAAATGAGTTTCACAGGTCAGTCTCCTGGTCAGGATGTGTCCCAGGTTGGGATCAGCCACTGCTGTAAATTGAGAAGTTTAACTGCTGCTACTTTTGCTCTTTGCTTCCTACACTACAGATAAAAAAATTAGAGAAAGAACTGGCACAGAAATTTCTTGTTCACCTGATGTGTAATTGAAAAATAGCAATTTTTATGGATGTAGTCTCCAAACTCAACCCCTTTCGTTTGAGCATCAACGCCTAAGCTTGTTTTTTTTTTTTTGGGAAAAGGTTAAAAAAGCCCACTTGTTTAATGCAAAACCACATCAGCTTAGCCAACTTCTTTCCTCCAACATTTGTGAGGCTGTGCAATAGCCCTCCTGTGGAACAGCTGCACTGACACAATGGGCTGCAGACGTTTTTACTGTCCTAATAATCCACATATTAAAGAGTCCCTAAATACTCATTGATGCGACAGACCGTAACAACTCCCTGGGAGCTGCTGCAGTTTATCAGGTCAGTGATCTGCATGCTGAGGATTCCCCAGGTGCTCATTGACAGGTAGCATCTCATATACACTTGTACTAAAATAATAACTGCTTCAAAGGAACTGTTAAATCCCAGTCGCGAGCACAAATTAATTTAAAACCACTGAGACAGCACTTTGTTTTTTTCTGCAGATCTGACAAATCTGGACAAATTTACTAGACACACCAAGACATCTGAGCAAGAACAAGCATCCTCACATGGTATGGTTATTTGCATAATCTTAAAAATGCCACCCACCTTGTCCTCAATGAATTACAATCACTGCCTTTCTGCTTGGCAAGGGCGACCTAAAAACTGTCCTTGCCACTGTTAGAAAAAAGTGAATTAAAATCCTATTATAGAGTTAATAATCTTAATTGAAGATCTAATTTGTTGTTGCCTATGTCCTCACTTTCTTCCTCTGTGCAGTGTTTTCTTCTGTCCTCAACTCTTTACTACAAACCACCCAACCCCTTATTTTTCCCTTTCTCTTTTCTTCCATATCCCAACAAGTGTTTAGCCTTGTCAGCCCAGATTCCTTTAATTTCTTTCTCTATTGCTACCCCTCACTAAATGTATGGCCTGCAGATTAGAGGAAAAACGAGTACAGCCTAGAAACCTTTTCACCCAAGAGAACCTGTGGTGATTTCCCTGCAGCTCCCACCCACCGCATCACAAATGACAAATGAGTCACACTCCAGTCAACTTCCTGCCTTTTTCTGAGTTTCAGACAAAGCTGAGCATGAAGGTGTCCTGTAAGAGCCTGAATGAGGGATGTGGGGCTCCAGGGACTCTCCAAAATGCAGTTCATTCCACCCAAGAGGCTACAGCAGTCCAGGGTGGTGGGTGACAGAGCTGTGCCCACAGCTGTCAGCTCCAGCTGCAGGCAGGCCTGAGACCCTTTGGGTTTGGTTACACTGCATTATAGACTTTTCTTTAGGTTACATTGCATTATATACTTTAGGTAACATTGCATTACACACTTTTCTTTAGGTTACAATGCATTATATCCTTTTCTTTGCTGAGCATCTTAATACAGTAGAACCAACCTATACCTTACCTTTTACCTGTAGCCTATCATAACAACTGTAATTACCAAATTCATGTTACTATTCTCCAATCACTAAAAGTACATTACAGTTTAAGTTAGAAATTGTTTTTCGGTTTTCTTGCAGTGGAAAATTCTGAGACCTTTTTTCTACTTGAAACATTTGCTGACTTGTTTGCCTGTGCTGTCTTTCTGCTTGGTAAAAACATCTTCTTGTTTGGGGTGGGTTTATCCTTTGCTCTAAGCCATAAAAACCCCTTCTAACTAACACACCCTTTGCCTCCTTGGTTATCCAGTAAGGCTGGCTCAGCAATTCTTTTCTTCTATATCAAAACTTGCTTCCAACTCTATTCCTTCATCAGACTCTACATATAAAAATCTTTCTGCTAAGCACACATATGTGTGAGACTGTCTTGTCAAACCTTCATCCTTCCCAACAGCGTTCATACCTACAGTCAGAACACAGCTCCTCTAAAGGCTGACCCACAGTGTTGAGCTAGAATGCCTTGGAATCCATGCCCAAGATGAACTTCAGCCTGATCATGCAAACCTCTGCCATTTGGTACAGGCAGCTGTATGTGTGGAATTCTGGTGCAGCTGTATGGAATTCTGGTGCAGCTGTATGGAATTTTTGGTGCAGCTGTATGGAATTCTGGTGCAGCTGTATGGAATTTTGGTGCAGCTGTATGGAATTTTTGGTGCAGCTGTATGGAATTCTGGTGCAGCTGTATGGAATTTTTGGTGCAGCTGTATGGAATTTTGGTGCAGCTGTATGGAATTCTGGTGCAGCTGTATGGAATTTTTGGTGCAGCTGTATGGAATTCTGGTGCAGCTGTATGGAATTTTTGGTGCAGCTGTATGGAATTCTGGTGCAGCTGTATGGAATTTTTGGTGCAGCTGTATGGAATTCTGGTGCAGCTGTATGGAATTCTGGTGCAGCTGTATGGAATTTTTGGTGCAGCTGTATGGAATTCTGGTGCAGCAGTGTGGAATTCTTCAGGGCTCAGTCTGATATTCCTGCCAGCTCCTACATCATTTGCTCCACAGGGCTCTGAAATCATACACTTCAAGTGTTATTTATGGCCCAATCAAGACACAAATCAGCTGCACGGCTTGTTTGTGTCAGTTGGTTTTTATGAGTCATTTGCGTTATGGCTACCAGGACTCATCGATCCAGCTGACACTGGCTGCTGTGGGCTTGGGAAAACATGCTTCATGAGAACTGTAATTCCAACTCAGATGAGACCTCAATCAAATTTCCATTATAAGTCAGGGTAGATGCAGTGTTCTTGCACAGAACTCAACAGCTCAAAGCTGATAATCAAAACAAGGAAACACAACAAGAAGTGGAAGCATCAAAAAAATCCCTGAACAGATCCATGACTTGCATAACACTGACTATGATAATGGATACAAAGAGATTTAAGAGATTAAAGAGATAATATGATAGCTCATAGCAATGTAACACTGGCACTTGGACACTGCCAACTCAGATTGTGACAATTCACTTCTCAAAACCTAAATAGCATCATAGAAATGAAGAAGAAAACAATACTTCTTCCCATAGAACACTCCTAATAGGTAACCTTTCTTCTTGGTCTATATATTTTGTTTCCATTGCCAAGACCTGAATTGCTTCTCTCCAGCCTTTTTCTTTATCATCTTGATGAATCCAGACATATTCTAAACATTACTGCAAAGATTATTTTTCTAGTCCAGTGCTTTGGTTAGGAACACCAATGTCATTTTAGCCCTCCATTATCCCATTTTTTACTGCTGAAGCAAACACAAACCACATATCTTGATTTTCAAGGTCATTGCAATTTAACATCACTTTAAATATCTTAAACAGCAGCATAGCTATCCCATATCTGTGAAATCTGTATTTTGTTTTCTCTTCTTAAGTTTAGGATGCTTTACATACAAAAATTCCCAAAATGACCCATTACACTATTTCAAAAATTCCTCAATAATTTCCTCTATCAAAATCTCTTCTATCATAGAACATACATGCTGAACTAATCTAAGACTTAGGCTAGGTTGATGAAATCCTAACACAGCAAATCTTTTTCTGTGACTTTTTTCTGCTTAAGAAGATAAGAACTGGCACTGTTAGCTTGAAAAGCTCTCCCAGCCTCATCCCAGTGAAACTGTAAATGACTTTTCTTGATGGAGCCAAAGGATTGGAGACAGGAGCAGGGTTTGTGTGTGTGTAGCTCTCTCCACAGCAAGAACCCTCTTTAAAAATGAGGCCAGAGATGCCAGAATCATCATTCTGGGCATAAAGGAGCCATAAATTCAAGGTGAGCCAACATCTTTGTGCTGTGGACAGAGAGACTCCTACAGGAAGGATGTTTGTCTCCTGGGTGCTTCCTGCTTCCCCTGGCAGTGGATTTGTGCTCTTTTGAGGCAGTTTTATGGAACCAGGGTGCCTAAAGGACATGGGCACTGTGTATCAGCAGAAAGACAAAATGAGCTAGGTGAGTAATGGTGACAGTGTCCATAAGCCATCTGTCTTACACAATCTCCAGCAAGATTTGATGGTACTAAGTAGACCAATCTCCAAAATAAGCAGCACAAGGCTGAGGGTGAACAATCCAGAAATAAGAAATTCCTCACAGACTTGTGCTGAAGGGAGGAAAGGCAGTGAGATGAAGCACCTGAAGCAGCAGTAGTATCAATAAAAGTGGTTGGATTGATATGTTTTTTCTGTGCTGTGTGACTGAAGCCAGTTCTCCGAATATTCGTGAGGAACAGGTTTCAGTCTGTGCAAAAGGTTTTTTTTGTGTTTTTGTTTTCGTGGGCTCTGTGAAGAATCAAAGACATCTAAGTATAAGCCTGGATGTCGTGTGGAACTTTCACCAACTGTGTGGCTGAATGAAACAATTAATCAAACAGTAGTTTTCCAACCAGAGACTGCATTTCTTTCAGCAAACCAACACTGTTAAGTCACAAGGCCTCTCTGTTGCCAAGGAATTCAGAAAACAGTCCGTGGCAGTGCCCACAGCATTTGAAGCAGCCTGGTCTGAAGTTCTGCCTGTCAGCTGAGCTTCCATCCCAGAGCAAAGAGAATCCTCCTGTAAATCTCTAGGACATAAGACTGACTATCAGGCTTCCTTTTGTTAATGAGCTCACATTAACAGCCAGCCAAGAGTCTGGTTGCTAATCAAGTGTAGCAGTAAAGAAGCTCAGGCACTAATCCAGCTGCTGAAGGCATTCCAGTATTTGGTGTCTTGGAATCACAGAATCATTGCCTGGTTTGGACTGGGAGGAACCTCTGGACATGATCTAGTCCAGTCTCCAAGAAGAACAAGATCCTCCCAACGTGGTTTTTAAAGGAAAGATGAGGAAGGGGGGAAGTGAAGAGGAATGCAGGATGGATGGGAGCATCAGTCAAAGAGCAGTGATCACAGCTCAAAGATAAACAGCATTAATAATATAAACAAATACATACGCCAGCTGCTGCCCATGGGGCCTGATTCAGCACTTTACATTTAGTTCTATTTACTCCATTTTTACAGAGCTTAAAACTGTATGGAAAGCACATCCTAACATTAAAACTTTTAGCAAGAATGTTGCTAATTAACTATTTTCCAGTAGCTCTCTTGATGAAGACATAAGGTCTTTAGTCAATTGAAAGTCTGAATTAACACCTTCCAAACATCTGCTGTATCCCAGGAATTGCATTTATGTGTGATCTCTGAAGTGTTTTTCAAAGGATGTGTAGAGCTTTATCAATGCAATAGAGAGCATAACACATTCTCTTTTATAAAAATTACTATTTTTTGAAGTAGAATCTTAAAAGTCTCTTCTAGTTTCAGTCTCTGAAAGCACTAATCTAATTTCAAGACGATTTAAAAATTATGCTTCTTCAATACAAAAGCACTCTTAATGATCTCTTATTACTTCTAGAATAACAAAGGGGTTATCAACCACCACCTAAATATGGAAATTGATAAGGAAAGCTACCTCTATCTAGAATTAAAGACCAGATTTACAAATAGCTGCATTTTCATCTTAAAATGTAATGTTCAATGACATTGCACATTAGAGATCCTAAGACATAACTAATATGTCTTAGTAACTAATACATTCAAGTGTGCAATCAGATGGACAAAATTATTTAAATATATGTGGTTAGTATTTTTAAAGGATTGCTGGTTATCTTGAAAATTCTGTTTTTCCTTTACTTTTAACTGCTGATGGATTTGCAGACTCCTACAATTCAAACCCCTCTCCCTCAGTTCCTTTGGCAGTGCCGTGGTAACAGGATGGAACTCTTCTGCCACCTCCAAACCCCTCTAATATTGTTTTATAGCCAATAAAACCAGTGCAAGTATGTAATATGCAACAGAAGAGGCTGGAGTAAGGCCTCATTTTTGTATGACAGCTGCTCATTCTGATGTGGACAAGAACATTTATCCATGAGGAAGGTCACGGCACCAAGCGGCGGCTGAACGCTTTTAATGTCACACAGGAAAGAGCACACGGGAAAATCTCAAATCCAGACAAAGAATTTAAGAAGTTATTTTTTAAGAAGTCGTGGTTAATACCAAAGGGAGCATGAAAAAAAGTTCTGGAACCATGCACAAAGCAAACAGCTTCCCCCAAGGAGTGGCAGATGCCAAGGCAATAGGACGTGAGCAGCTGTGGGTGCTCTGCTTGGGCTGCCAGCTCTGAGATGGTGACACTGCTTTCTGTCCCCTGGACAGCAGCTCTAGAGTGACCAGCACCTCCTCAGGGCACTCTACTGGGCCACAGAGGGACACTCAAAGGAAAAAGAATCAGAATGAAGTCAATTGAAATAAACAAATTAACAAACACAGAGAGCAGGACATAAACTATGGGTAGATTTAGTACACTGCTGCTGCAACAGGTGAGGTGAGCATGGCTGTGTGGCTGAGTAATTCTTCCCTGCCTTCAGAGCAGCTGGTTAATAAAATTAATGATTTATATATTCAAAAGGGTGCTGATTCCTCTGGACTTGTTGGCTGGAAATGCTGTAGAAAGCATGACACCCATATAATTTAGCTTCCTCCCCAAAACTAAAATAGATACAAGCACAACATTCAGCTGCCAAGCATTTCAAAAAGATTGCTAATTCAGTTTGAACCTAATCTGCTGAATGAAAGTGCTTAAAAAAATGTATTTCAGTTCTAAGGAGAAAAGCATGAGTTGTGTGAGAGAGAAGTTGTGTGCCACTGCCACTCCCCTCTCCAGCAACAGGAATGGGCTGTACTTACTTGAAAGTATAATTTGACTGGGGATCTTTGTGCTGCTGTTAAAATACAAAAAATACCAGCAAAAACATGCTGTTACACAAACCATATCCCATATCAAAACATATCCCAGAGTGCAACTCACCAGTGTTTTGTAACTGCATTATCACTGAATCATAGAATATCTTGAGTTGGAATGTGGAATCATAGAACATCTCCAGTTTGGAATCCAAACAGTGTATATTTTAACTCAGTGTATGGAAACTGTAGAAGAAAACTACAAAGAAATTATCTATCTAGAAATAGAACTTTATTACTCTACCTATTCAGAAGGATTGCATTTGAATAATTTATTATATCTGATGAAGTATTAGTAGTACACCTCACTAGTGAAAAGCAGCACTCTTGATGATAAAAGTGAACTCCTACAAAAAGGACAATATTTTGCAAAAAGGAATCCTAGAAATTTTTTTACTCTGAAGATAATTTGAGTAATCTTACCCAGAAATAAAAGGTCTGTTTTGTCAGATCATATTTGTACAGTCAGGTTTTTAAACCAGTAACTATGCACAATATGAATAAATTTACAGTTTGGAAAAAAAGTAAAAGATTTCTTTTGCTTTTTCATTCTTTCTCAGGTTCTGTGTTACCCAAATGCTCCAAGCAGTTGTAAATTTTGGTAATGAGTAACAGGTTCTTTGCCTGAACTACTGGAACTATCTTAGAACTTCCTAATATCTCACTAGAAATACTTTTCTGCAGTTTAGGGAATTATTCTAGACAAGCTTTAATACACAGACCATTCTTCTATTTGTCCTTATTTTTCTACTTCTACATATTTTTTCTGCTGACCAATCTTATGGCTACTGCTTAGCTCTAATGGCACTTCTGCTGTCTGATATAATTTAACATAACTTTACATAATCTTGCATAATTTTTCTGCTGACAGATCTTATGGCTACTGCTTAGCTCTAATGGCAGTTGTGAAACCTGTCTTTTGCAGCTTTCTCCAAAACCCTCTAATTTTATGGATTCCCACAAATCCCTCTTGAATTTCTACCTCCTATACATCCAATATTGGCCTGGTTAATCTCAAAGGAAGAGCTCTGATAAAAAGATCCCAAAAACACTTCACAAACCCAAAATGCTTCAGGTTAGGAGAAAGCAGCACCCAGCGTTGGCTGGGTTAATCTCAAAGGAAGAGCTTTGATGAAACAAAGATCCCAAAATGCTTTAGGTTAGGAGAAAGCAGCACCCAATATTGGCCTGGATAATCTCAAAGGAAGAGCTCTGATATAAAGATCCCAAAATGCTTCACAAACCCAAAATGCTTCAGGTTAGGAGAAAGCAGCACCCAACATTGGCCTGGTTAATCTCAAAGGAAAAGCTCTGATAAAAAAAGATCCCAAAACCCACAAACCCAAAATGCTTTAGTTTAGGAAATGCAGCACTCAACATTGGCCTGGTTAATCGCAAAGGAAGAAAATCTGGTGAAACAAAGATCCCAAAAATGCTTCACAAACCCAAAATGCTTCAGGTTAGGAGAAAGTAGCAATCAACATTGGCTTGGTTAATCTCAAAGGAAGAGATCTGGTGAAACAAAGATCTCAAAAACACTTCACAAACCCAAAATGCTTCAGGTTAGGAGACAGCAGCCTCCAATATTGGCCTGGTTAATCTCAGAGGAAGAGCTCTGATATAAAGATCCCAAAATGCTTCACAAACACAAAATGCTTCAGGTTAGGAGAAAGCAGCACCCAACATTGGCCTGGTTAATCTCAAAGGAAGAGCTTTGATGAAACAAAGAACCCAAAATGCTTCACAAACCCAAAATGCTTCAGGTTAGGAGAAAGCAGCCTCCAATATTGGCCTAGTTAATCTCAAAGAAGGAGCTCTGATAAAATAAGATCCCAAAACCCACAAACCCAAAATGCTTCAGGTTAGGAGAAAGCAGCACCCAACATTGGCCTGGTTAATCTCAAAGGAGGAGCTCCGGTGAAACAAAAATCCCAAAACACACAAACCCAAAACGCTTTAGATTAGGAGAAAGCAGCACCCAACATTGGCCTGGCTAATCCCAAAGGAAGAGCTCTGGTGAAACAAAGATCCCAAAAATGCTTCACAAACCCAAAATGCTTCAGGTTAGGAGAAAGCAGCACCCAACATTGGCCTGGTTAATCTCAAAGGAGGAGCTCTGGTGAAACAAAAATCCCAAAACACACAAACCCAAAACGCTTTAGGTTAGGAGAAAGCAGCAGCCATGAGGCTGCGAACAAGGAAGTCTAGGGGGAAAAAAAAAAAAATTAAAAAAAAAATCTCTGCCTATACATGCTCTGCAGAAAAAAAAAAAAAAAAAAAGTCTCCTGACACAAATAAAAGGATCCTCCCCAACATATGGAGGAGCTGCTCTGCCCTTGCGGGGATGGTCCGTAGCTATGTTCACCTCGGGCACGCCAAGGAGAGGTGAGTTGTCAAATGCAATTTCCATCAGGGGCTGCCTTGGTTGAGGCACAGGAGCTGGATGCAAAGATGATAGATAGTTTATCCCAGCCCCAAACTGCCGCCTGGGAAATCTTGCACGCAAACCAAGAGGAGCTCAGGCGTTATTAGTGTCAAGGAGGTGCACACGGGCGAAATTTGGTTGGCAGCCAGGCAGGATGAATCAAGGCGAAAAAGTGACCAATTGCATGTTCAAAATGGAAATGGATAGGCGTGTTGTAGTTTGGAAGGGTTTTAAACACTAGGAAAAAAAGTCATGCATTATTAATTATTCAGGAATAAATATTTAAAAAGTCTGGCTCTGTGGAGAAATACAATTTTTAAGTCAATGTAAATTACATGTATAGTGTCCTAATTTTTAGGCTTCTTTATCCCAGAAGCTTCACTATGACAGTTCAGAGGACTTATTATATAACTTTAAAATACTCCTGTTCAGAACATTGCAGATTAAAAAATTATCTACAAAATAAACATTTTAAAAACAAATCAATGGTGTATTAGTTTTTTTGAATTATTTGTAAACACAGCAACCACTTGTGCCCCTCACAATGCTCATATTCATCACCTTCACCTTTTCAAAGTTACCTAAATATTTAATGAACTAAACAGCAGAATCCACCTGTGTGAGCAATCACAATCCTTGGTTCTCTAAATAAATAGCAAAAAATTGCTAAAAGAGAATGTCCTCAAGTTTCATTGCCTGAAGTGATACGCTCTGACAAATCTAACAGCTCTTTCTGTGTCATTCCTAATGCACTTGTCACTCAGTATTATCCATCCTCATTAATGACAATGGGAAAGTTTATCTTGGGAACACGTTTTAAATCATCCACTCTTTACAATGGGACCATGAAATCTCTTACAAAACATGAGGCGGGAACTACTCTGACAACAAAACCCCTTCCTGGCAGCTTTACTCTTAATTCCTGTTCAAGGAATAATGTGTTTATCACACAACCACACCGAACAATATATTAGATGAAACTTGAAACAAGAATAGCTGCTTTGATTTTTCGAGATGGAAAGTGATTTTCCAATTTTGCTTTATTTTTTTTTTTAATGTTGGGAACATTAAATCTTTCAGGGATGTAATTTTGGATGGAACCTCTTTAAAAAAATACTCTGATAAAATAGCTTGAGTATTAATAATGTGATATTGCTCACAATAAAAATTATCATTAAGGGATTATTCCTGGCTTTGCACAAATTCTGCTTTACTTATAGATATTTTTACCAGAAGTCTAGATTATATGTATAAACCACTCCAGTTAGCCATAATTTCCAGCAGTAAATAATGTTTTGATTATGAGTTCTGAAAACTGATATGCCCCCCTATGTCAGTGCTCTGCAACAGATGGGTTGCAACTTTATTTTGGATGCTTTAATGTAAAAACTTCAATATTCATTGCTTCTCTTTTCATCACCTCACTTGTAACACCGCCACCAACCTTCCATAAAAGCAGCAGTTAACAGAAAGTTACTTTCAACTGCATCTGACCACAATAAATGCTGATTTTTTTGATCAATTTGTACAGCGACAACAGAATTTCAGGATGAAAACCCGAGAAACAAAAATTAATGAAAATCAAAGAAGCCTCAAGAAAGTATTCCAGTTATTCCTATTTGCATGAGCACAGAAATCTGCACTGGATGTGCAGGACAATACTGCCCTAAAGGATGCAAATACACATCAGGGTGTGGGTGAACAAAAATGGAGAAGCAGAAACAGTAGAGACCACGGTACAAACAGAATTTTAGTTCAGCCAGAGGAAAAGGTGCTTCTTATATGAGATTATGAGTAATCCACCGACAAAATCCTTTCACTGCAACTTTTCTACAACAGAGCCTCACTCTACTAACACAGTAAAATTTCTCCTTTGTAGATTTAAGGGTGTTTCAGTAGCCTGAATCTAATTTTCATGGCCTTTTCAAAGTAAAAATGCCCTTTTCAGACTAATAAAAAATAATCAGAGATGCATTTTCACCTTAAAACCGTATTTTACTCAACATGACTGTGGCCTTGAAAGTTTCTAAAGCAGCCCAAGTTTTTGTAGGACAGCCAAACACAAAAAAGTCAGGTCTTCTTTCATTTTTCCACAGGCTTTCAAAAACCATAACAGAATAAGCCTGAATTTTTCAGGCTATTGCTGAAGATTTTAGCAGGCAGTAGCGACTTGTCTTCTTATTCTGCAAAAACTCACTTTATTAATAGAAAATACAGGAATAATGTGGCTTCCCATTTAACTGATGAGACACGAAATACCTCACCAGTGATTTCTTATCAAAATACAAAGGAAATCTAAAAAGAATGAAGCTTAAGCAGGACAGTACTAAATAGCTATTTAAAAGTGGCTACTTTAATGATACAAATACAAAAATTAAGGTAATGGTTTAAAAGATCATATTAATTTAAGAAATGCCTCTTAAAAAAAATAAGAATTCCATTTAATTATAGAGCTCTTCAATGCATCAGGAATCTCCTTTTAGTTACTTACTGAAATATCTGCACACATTCAATATTTATGCTGTCTTTCCCTCTATCCATTTTTAAACAGAATTAAAGGAGTAGCTAAAACTCTGCCAATAAAATGACAGGAAGGCTATTTTTAGTCTAGATGATGTAGACCAAGCATAAACAGCCCATGGCTATGCTACTATTGAGGATCAGATCTAAATACAAGTACTAGATTTCCTCCCTGTTGGTTTTTTTTTTTAATAGCAACAAGAATTACAAATTACATACTGGTCTGTATCTCTTAATAAAAACTCATCCTAGAAGGAGAAGCATTTTTCCCTTCATTAAAGCAAAAAAAAGGAAGCTGATGTAACTCCTGCCATGCTACTCTCTGGTAGAAAAAGTGGATTCGAGGCAGTAGAGGAAACCTGCAACCTGCCCAGAATTACAAAGCCTTACACCAAAAGGTGAGAAGTGTTGATTAGCAAGTTTACCAAGGGCTTTAGATAGCAGACCTGAGACATCTCCATCTCCAGAGACTGCAGCATTTACCAATCAAGCAAAACGTGACCAAATCCCCAATAAATCCTTGAGAGAAGAGATGAAACCAATGGATAACTGCACAAAATGGAGAAACAGAAGGAAAATGCTGCTCAGTTGTGACATCTGGCACCTCCAGAGGCCAGGGATGCGTTCATCCTGTACGTCACACACTGGACACCCAGGCTGGGGTTACATCCACGAGCAGGCCCTGGTTTGGACCATCCTTGGTCTGCTCTGGTTCATCCACTCGCGCGTTGGCTCACAGATGAAAGCAGCTAAGGGGCAATGCCTGAACCCTGAGCTATCCTGGGACAGCCATCCTCAACTGAGAACCCTCCCAGAGCCAAGGATCTGCAAACTGCACAGAATCACACAATTCACAGAATGACTGGGTTGGAAGAGACCTTCAAGATCACGGAGTCCAACCCAGCCCCAACCCCTCAACTAAACCCTGGCACCCAGTGCCACATCCAGGCTTTGCTAAACACACCCAGGGATGGGGACTCCAGCACCTCCCTGGGCAGCCATTCCATAACTTTATCACCCTTTCTGTAAAAAAACTTTTTCCTAAAGTCCAACCTATATTTCCTTTGGTGTCCTCTCATTCTGTCGGTTCCTGGAGAAAGAGACCAACCCCACCTGAGCAGAGCCACCTTTCAGGAGCTGTAGAGAGTGATAAGGTCAGCCCTGAGCTCCAGCTCCTCCCTGCTCCATCTGGAGAGCCAGGAGCCAGCCTGGGTGAGGCAGTCACTAAGCAGCTCCTCCCCAAACTCGGGGAATGTTTTGCTCACAAATATTTCAAATGCCTGGCAGATAATCTCAGGTGTGCCACAGAGACTTCAGGAACCCCCTCAAAACTCAGCTCCCATGGCCAAATCCTCAAATGTTCACATGTGGGCCACACAACCATATCCTTCCCACAAAAAGTGAGGTACAGTGCCTCAGCAAAGGTTAATAAAGATCTCAAAAATTTAAATCTTGTGCAACCAGGTTATTTTGAGAATAGCAGGGGCTGCTTTGGATGCAGCAGAAGCGGATTTCTCCTCTGCAGCACTCACACACTTGTGAAAAGTGACAAACTGGTTGGTTATCTTTGCTTTTTGCTTTTACTGTTCAACAAGACTCGAGCAAACACACTGCCCAAAGATTACTGGTTTAATAGGAGAAAAAAAGTCAGTCCATTTAGCAACTGTTTTGTAAACATAAACTCACAACACCAGAGTGATTTCTTGAGTAATTTCTTCTATAACAGACTTCAAACAGGAAAAAATTAGATGAAAAGCCCATAGACTGTGTTTTCATGAGCTAAAACCAGGTTTTTCAAACCTTAAATACCTGAAATGAGGCATTTAAAATGAACTACTTTCAGCAAGTGCTACCAGCTGTTTTCTGAAAGTCAAGCAGCCTATGATTGGTGTAAGTTGGCAGCCAAATTCCCTTTATTTATTTATGCATTTATGGACAGCAATAAAAAGCTTTAATTATTGTACACTATACAATTATTGCTTACTTTCTTCAGAAGGAAGGAGGAAACAGAACAGTTAATTCAGTAATATAATTCATTCTGAAGGGGAATAATATGGTGTCAATGTTAAGCTGGCCAGAAACACCACTTTAACTGCAATAAATAATGTTTTCCTTCTAGGAGACAGCTTCACTTGATATTTCAAAAGCTATTGGTTTTCAACATGCAATGAGAAACTTTAAATTACATTGTGTGTGTGAGACAGAATCCTTTGAAAACACTATGAAATATAACTGAGAAAAACCAAATACAAAAAATATCAAAACCATGTAACTAGAACAACTGTGAGAGAGAGAGCAATAAAGATGGCATGACCAAAATCTAACTTTGCTTACACTTTGGGCACTGTAGTCCTCACCCCTTTTGCTTATGACAATCTACTTTTTGCACAATTCTCTTGGCCAGAAATATAAGAATAAAATGTACTCTGGAATGTAGTTACAGATAATACCCCATAATTAAGCCAAAGCAAAAAGTAGTATTTGCACAATGATTTTGGAACATTTTTTCTTCAGCTATGGTACTTTGCAGTGTATGTTTATTTTTTTTCCCTCCTCTCTCTTTTTGGCACTTTCATGAAGTCTTTCAGACTGAGGATAATGACTAGTTTGCTCTCAATAAAAATAATTTAAAAACCCATGCTCCTGTATTAACAGCTCAATAAAGGGTAATATTTTTTGTGAATCAGTGAAAGAAATAGATCAGAAAAATGGTATGAAACAATTTCTGTAGATGTGAAAAATTTAAAGAAACTATAAATTTGTGGTTTCCTTGCAGATTTATGTTCATCCAAAACCACTAATATTTTCAAAAGACTGGAAAAGTTAACACTTAATCTTGAATTTCCAGAATTCCAATAAAACACTGGAAAGTTAAGTGTGGAAATGGCAAATGTTTGGCAGCATTGGTCTGTTTCCCCACAAAATGCCATTTTAACCATTTACAAGTATTAGGTATGGCTATTTTCCAGTTTCCTCATTCAGAGAGCACTTTGAGTCACTTCCTACCCAAAGATCATGATTAAAACCAGAACAAACAGCCCTGAGACAAGGAGATCCAGATGGACGCACATCTTGGATGTGGAAAACCCTCCTCCTCTCATCTTTTACTAAGAACCCTGAACCCCAGGGCATGGCAATAAGGTTCAGGGACAACGCACACCTGTGGATGAGAACGTGGGGCTTCCTCTCAGCTTGCTTTTTCATTTTCCTGCCTTTACAGAGACACAGAAAACCTGAGATGTGTTTTACCAGGTAACACCCTGACTGGATTTGTTACTCTTTGTGAAATGAGAACACGGTACAACGACAAAATCACCTAATTTTATTAAAACTTGTGATATTTTAAAGAGCATTTAATGGAAGTGGCACTCAGTTCCCGCTGAGAGCTACTACAAATATGAGGCTTAACTCTTTTTGCTTCTTAAAGACTCACCATCAGTATCTTTCTAACTCATGCCCACAGGCCTTTGTCTAAAACAGAGTGGATAATATAATAGTGAATAATATAATAGTGAATAATATAATAGTGAATAATATAATAGTGAATAATATAATAATGAATAATATAATAATGAATAATATCATCCTTTATAGAGATTTGTAAAGAAAGAGTTTTTAAACCCTTATCAACCAACACTTTTACAAAAAGATGCCCTTATTCTACCTGCCTTCCAACAGTTAGAAAGTGGGAATATGTCAGCTGCTTTACTTTTCTGGCAAATGCAGGAGAGGCTGACCCACTTATTGAGAGAGTGAACAGGCCAAACCCTTTCGTGCTGCAACACTGACCCTTAGCACAGATCCTGAGAATGAGCAGCCCATTACAACACGCACAAGTGACCCTCCAGAGCATTAATGACTTTGTGCTGCACGTTCTCCCCTTGCAACAGCACGTGGCAGAAATATTTCCAAACACCAGAATTATTTGTTTAAGTGAGTTCTGTTAAACGGGCTCTGTTTGCTAACGAGAAACTGCACTTGCACGGTATTGCAAGGGTTAAAGTTTTGAAAAATTGAGTGGAACTCTCCCATTACAGTGTTATACAACCCATAAGACAAAATTAATTGTAAAATAAATTTCAGGATATTACAAATCTTCCTATGAAACCTAAGAGTTAGCAATATATTCCTGTATTTGCCTACAGACAAATAATTAATAATTCAATTTACATTAATAAGCAGCATACAACAAGAAGGCGATATTTTCAAATTAAATCCTTCCTCATGTGCACAGGACATGTGTTCTGAAATTCCATATACTCCATAAAATTCCATACATTCCATAAAATTGATCACTTGATTTCAGTCCAGTGTACCATTAAGATTCAGAGAGTTTTTCTTTTCAAATAGGAGCTCTCCAAGTATTGCTTCACCTCAAGTTATTATAATTTAAAAATGCTCTCCCAAAACTTCAGCTAAATTGTACTGTCACAATTTAAAACACGTATATTTATTCAAAATTGTTTGAAAGAATGTAATACATTTTTGACAGGCCGTCTTTTACAATATTGAAATCAAATCCTTGATTTCATCAAACCCTTCATATTCTGTGCCTTATTCCTGGAAGGCTCATGCCAAAATGATTTAGTTTGATTTTCTTTAACAATGGTAGGTTGGCTTGACAGCATCTGACAAAACAATTCAGTGAAGTACACCATACCAGGTAAAGAGAACCTGAACTGGCTACTAGGTGAAATAATGCAAAATGGAGCTTGGTATTATGACAGAATTAATTTTGCAGGAGAATCAAAGAAAATTTTTTTTTTTTTAGTTTTATTATTTTTAGATTAAGAAAATGTTACGGTGTTATAATTATTTTCTTTTGAACTATTTTTAAAACACCCAGTGGTGAATGTAATGGGGCAAACGGACAGGAAAAACCAATGCAAAAACCGTGGTTTTGCTGGTATGAATTCCAGCGGAATTTTACTCCAGTGTTTTGCCTCTCTCTGTTGGAAATTCTGGTTTTGTGTGCAGAGTTCCCTGCACTGGAGCCCCCCAGCTGGAGAGAGCATCCAGCACAGAGTTTGCCAGGGATGATGCAGCTGCCCAAGGCATCCCACGCAAGCCCCAGGGGTACCTCAGACACACGGGGGTGAGAAAACTGCAGAAATACACTTTCTGTAACACTTTGGGAAAGTTTTGTCTCGCCCCTGAGCCAGGAGAAGCAGGGAAGTCTCATCCCTGTCCCAGGCAGACACAAGTGCTGGCTTGTTAAAAGAAGGTTTATTTTGATACCATAAGGCCCCAACTGAGGGTCAAGTCTTGTCTCACTGTCTGTTTTGACAATCTCAAAATGCAGGGTAGTTTTTTCTATATTTCAAGGTGTATAGATCAGTATGGTAACATGTATGTTGTAGCATGTATTAGCTTATTTTCCTTATTTTACTGAATGGTTGCTGTAGAACTGACATTTAACGTAAATTTATAATTAACCAGTGTTTCCTTTTGTCAGCTCCCAGGTTCACTTATTCCTTTTGTTAACAGTGGCCAAAAATAGCTCATTAATTCAACTGCATTTATTTACAGATCTACTCAACTTCAGAAACATCTGAGGAACGTAATCAAGATAATATTGTCTTTAGCCATTAATGAAGACAGCCTCAAATTCTCTTGGGAGGAGCTAAAAGAAGTGATGCCATTTTCTAGTTCTCACTTCAGCTGAGAGGTTGGTATGGCATGGATTTTAAATATATACTGATTTAAGAGATACTGTATTTTAAATATATACTGGTCCCATATGTGCTGAGCCCCTCAGGACCAAACCTGTGCTCTGGTTTTACTGCAGGCATCAGCTCTGGCTTGTCTCTCTCACCTCTTTGGGTAAATAACCCCTGACAGTGGCCACTTGCACCTCCCTTTTGCAAATAAGAAGTTTACCACAAGCAATGGAAAGAGAGACACTGAAAGGAGGACAAAAAAAAGTCAGAAATTCAGAGATTTCAGATGGAGGCTACCTAAGCCACAGCTCCTGTTTTAAATGGCCAAAATCACCACCTCAAAGAGTTTGAAATCATCTTCCAAATACCAGTGTTGGACACACAACAGACACAAGGAATGCCTGGAGTTGCAATTACTTCTTATTTTGGCCATCATTCATTTTCTCACAGTCTTTCACTGCCAGATGAAGACAGGACATTCATTATCTGAATGCCTGTGGAACAATTTGTTTATTTTTAATTCTGCATAGGCTCAGTTGCTGGTTTTGGTGGTTATGTTTCCTTCCAAAGACTTCACCTTTTACTCTGGCAATTAGCATGGGGAAAATGAAATACAGAGTGCTCCACAGTGCCATACTTCATCTGTCCTGCTCTGAGAAACCAGCCACAGGACTCCTCTAATTCCTTCCCCTCTCCTGGTAGGAAACACCTCTCAGAAAAGGTCCTGAATCTGTACATTAAGCTCTGGAAACTTTTTTTTTTTTTTTTTTTTTTTTTTTTTTTTTTTTTTTTTTTTTTTCTGCATGGTTATTCTTTAAATCATATATGACATTTGGCCTCAAACTGAGCTGGCTTCTAAAGAATTTATTGTGGGCTGCACAGGTGGTGTAGCCATTTAAAAGAAAATGTTGGCTGCTGTGACTTGAGTTTTGATTAAAAAAATGTATTTGCACAACAACTATTTATTAGACAAACCATAATATAAAAACTTCTAGGAAAAAGCTTCATCTCTATACTCCTAATAATTGACAGTAACTTGAAGACTTATAAATTAAGCAAAACTAGGGAATTAAAAAAAAAAAACCACCCTCAGAAACTTTGCTATTTGCAAGCACTTATCTGAATGTATCAGGGGTTTTAACTTTAAATAGATAATTTCAGAGGTCTGTGTTGTCCAGACAATAACAAAGGGAGTTAATCAAATATGAATCTTCTCCAACTGTCTTGTCAAACCAGGTAATGATGTCCTGCCAGCCAAACTCAGAGGGAACATGTGAAACAAATACAAAAGTAAACAGGCCCTAAGCTGCCCAAGGGAAAGTCAGCAAGATGGCAATTTCAATCATTTGGAATAATACTAAAGCAGCCTTAGGCTTTTCTCAGAATGGAAACATGTCACTGTTACTGCAATATTTGAACAAATCAGACTGCAAAAGAAAGGAACACTTATGTAATCACAGCCGTGGAGCAGCGCTTTACTCAATGGTGAGGTGGAAAATAATTAAAGGAAAATGTCCTTTTTGGAGAGTAATTATAAATCTACCCCAGTAACAAAGATAAACAATCTCCCCATAGAAATTTGGCGCGGTGAAAAAACCAAATTTAAGCAGAGATTTCTTAAGTCTTGACACAGGAGGCTTTCGAACAACAAAGATAAAGTTCTGTCAAATAAAACTACGAATGTAATGCTCCTACAAAATTTCTCCAATGTTGATAAAAGTTACACTCAGAGCTACAAAGCAAACTTCAAGAACAGCTCTGCTGAACGGCCGCATTAAGAAGAGCGGGCTGTCATATCATTTGACTGAGAAATCAAAAAATATTTCAAATATTTGGGGAACTTACCTAATCAGTAAACGTTCAGTATGTGTCTAGTCATGTAGCCATCTTTTAGTCAATCATCAGAAAATCAAAGGCAAATTGGCATGACTCAACCCAAACTTTAATACCGCATGATTGTGTCGTGTAAGCTTGTTTTGTGCGAGGGCTGCTGTGGTTTTAGCGGGGAGATTAACGACCGGACCTAAGCTGGCCTCCAAACCTTGCCCTGCTGATGCCTCAAGCCCTTTGAAGTCTGACCATCATACCTGGCAAAACAACAGTGGGAACCAGGCTGGTGTCAGATCTAATCAAGTTTCCTGCCTCAGCATAGCTAACTATGGGGTACACTAATTGGCCCAATTGCGGATTATACCTTTTGCTACAGATTCGAGACAATAATTTAGTCAAATGATGGTTTTTATCTCCTTCTAATTAAGATTCCAAAGTGGGAAGAAATAGGATTAGACAGGCTAACTTCAAAATTGTGTCCTTTAAAGTGGCATGCACATAAGATAGATCTCTGATAATGCTGCATAGAAGAGAATATTGCTAGTAACTAACGTGTGAAGATTTGAGAAAGCTTGAAATAGCTACTGCACCTTTTAGATAAACATGGAAGCTTTCCTGGAAGGTTCCTCTTCATCATTTATAAATGGACAATGAGCACTCATAAATATTCATTAAAAAACCATTTTCATCCTGAATTTTAAAATAAAATCTCTCTGGAGAACATTTCAATCCATCTTATTTTGATGAAGAAGACACAAGGAAAACTGAAATGGTTAAAAGATTCTGCAGGCCATAAAGAGGTGGAGTTCCTCCCACAAAACTGCAATCTAATAAAATAGATTTGACATTCAAGGTTTTCCACCTGTGAGGGCCAAACCATAAGGAGTTATTTAACTGGTGAGCAATCCAGACATGAGTAAATCCATGTCCCATGCTCTTATTTAAACTATAAAAAAAGAATGGTCCAGTGAAGAAAACCCGTTTGGAAGAAATGTCACCGTAATTCATAGGTTCTGCGTTTCCAGCTTTTCTTAAGCCATTTGATTTTAAAGCAGCATTTCAAGTAGAGGGCAATATTTTTATCCTAAATCATGCATATAAGTATGTAGAATCTTTCCAAAAACTTTAAGGTACTCTATATAAATTTTCATTTCGTATTTAAGCTACGTACTGAAGAAGCCCTAGCTCATTGCATTGTGTATAAGGCACATACAATGCTTGCAATGCACACTTGTTGCGCTGCTTTTTGCTTCTGCCCCCAGAACCAGCGCTGACTGACTGCTGACACGTCACATTCTAGCTGCAGAAACCCATTTCAGAAGACCTCATTCACATCCCTTCCTAATTCAGTTTTCCCTTGCTCCCATTTTCTTACCCCAGCCAGCCTCTCTGCTTTCCCTAACAGTATGAGGAAGAAAAACATATGTATTATGGATTAGCGAAACTTGTACAGGAAGATCACAGTAGGACAGCGATCTAACATGTTCAAAAAGGGAGAGTTTGTGTCAGTTCAGCTTACAGAAAGCATATCTCTAACAAAACCTGAAGTTACTCAAAGGGGGCTGCAGCTGAGCAGCGAAGGCAGAAATTACACAAGTGGCTCATCCACGCATGTCTGAGACAACAGGTTGTTTCAAGAGTTGCACTTCACTCCTGTTTCCAATGTCCCATGGCTAATTCAATTCTTTTTACAGAGCCTCCTGCTAAGGGTTTTCTTTCCTTCCAAATTACATTACAGATTAGAATCTCAAACGTGTCTGGAAGAGAAAATTGTATTCTGAGACGCCGCCCAAACACCCTAATTCACAGCTATGACAAATGAGAATTTACTGTGCTGTGAAATGAGGGTGCACGCCTCTCTACACCTCTGAAAACAGAGAGAACATTTGTATTTTAAAACCAAACACAGACTACCAAGGGTTTTGTTCCTACTGTACTGCTCAAAAGCAGTTGCTCAAATGCTTTAATGCCTCACAACGCCTGGTCCCACTCGCTGCATTCTCTGGAAAGTGACAAACCTTCTAAAGGAATTGTCCTGGGGAAAAAAGCCCTCCTCCATGTGCTTGCCTTTAAGTGGCTTCTGAAGAGGATCCCTCTGGTTGAGAAACTTCTAGCACTCACGCAGAGATGACCAGCATGAAGAACTGGCTGCCTGATTAACTATTAACTACCTCTCAATAGGATTAGATAATTAAAGACATTGATGACCATTAATTAGGAGGAGGGCACCTTAATTTGTCACTTGATAGGGCCCTTTCAATGATTTATAGGTTAGGGCTACTTGCAATTGTGAAGGGGAGGGGGCAGTGAAGAGAGAGAACCCTTAAGTTACCTTATCAAGTGGCCAGCTAAAAAGGGCAGAGGGTCAAATAAGGGCCAAAGTGGTCACTTAAGGGTGAAGTCCCAAATACCAAAGCAGTGCCAAGCCACATTGACCAGCATTTGGTGATGGAGTAAAAAATATGCTAATTTATTGGTGGCAATTCTCCCTTTTTATGGTTTCAAGCAGTTAAGACAAGTGGCCTGCTTAAGAGCTTTTCATTTGAAAAGAGATTAAACAAAATGGTTTGTCAGGGATGCTTGGCTGTTTTATGTCTTTGTTAAAAAAAAAAAAAAAAAAAAAATTTGCCCAGACTGTACCAATGACTATTGCATCACCCTGAAAGCCATCTTCCATCTCTAAGCATTACTTGGTTAATAAATACATCAGCTCTAATTGCTTAATAGTGCTATGTTCATTTGCTCTTTAGCAAGATTAAAATGAAATACATCTTTTGTATAACTGCCTTCTATCAGGACTGCCTGCATAAAGGTCACAGAAAAAAAGTTTAAATTTAGTAGGAAATTTACTTAAGGACATTAGTGTAAATGATACTGTGTTTAAAATGACATAAAAGAGCGAAAGGTGATTTCAGTAATGCAAAGAAAATGGTTTCTGAATACTGATAAGGACACTTATCCCCCACACCACACACAATTTTAGCCAACATTATACATTAAAATCCCTCTACTGGGGTAATAACATGTAGCTACTTTCCCACCCACTAACACAAGTAAGAGCGAGTCATTAACATTTAATTAAATATGCTCCTGACATCCTTAGAAACATGTCAGGCTTTGTTATTGAAGGTTGTGGCCTACTTTCTATGTACATTTTAAACCAAAATAAAGTATTTATAGCGCAGCAAACGAGACATTTTTAATTAGGAGGCATATTACAATATTTTAGAAACCCCTTCCCAACAGCAAAGCCAGAACGAAATGAATTGACATCATCTGATGCATATTTTATGTATTTCAACAAAATGAAACATAAGAGATGGGATTAGCTCCACCTTTTGGGTTCTAAACAGCGAAACAAGGTTTCTCTTACCTCGATGGTGAACTGCTTCCTTTTTAATCTAAAAGCAAGGTCCTTGGTGTCTGACACATCACAGATCAAGCTATTGAGCCGAGGAATCTGATGTACATGAACCAAACCTTGTGGAAAGAAAGAGTAAAGGAGCGGGGGAAGAAAAAAAAAAATAAAAAAAAAATTAAGGAAACGCTGTCATCCAGATGCATAAATTAGAGTCTTACAGCAGAATTCTGTATATTTACACACACTCATCCTCCCCTTTTTAAACTGGAGCTTACTACCAGGAGCAATGAAGCAAATGGCGCGATTATGCTCAAGTAATCAAGCAGAAT
This sequence comes from Ammospiza caudacuta, assembly GCF_027887145.1. Lineage (NCBI taxonomy): Eukaryota > Metazoa > Chordata > Aves > Passeriformes > Passerellidae > Ammospiza > Ammospiza caudacuta. Next base: position 1,178,441 of record NC_080598.1, read on the forward strand.
AAGATAAACAGAAATCCTTGTGCGGGGAAAACTAATTGCACTTCGGTACAGGAGTACAGATGTAAAGAGCCATCTTAATACTTGTCAAAACTCCAGCCCGTTTGTGTGTGATTTCCCCTCGTATTTACAGTAAGCAAATATGGCTATCACCTTGCACGCTGCCCACGGCACCACGGAGTGATCTTTATTTTATTAAATGCACCAGTAAGCAGCCAGCAAAACAAGGCTTATGGGTTACTGAGAACCACCGAAGCTCTAATGAGAGCTCCTTCCTTTCCTGCCCCGAAAACCACCTGAAAACAACAACAACAACAACAACAACAACAACAACAACAACAACAAAAGTTTCTGGGGAAATCCCGGTTCAGGTGACGCTTTTTAATGATTTTTAACCCCCCAGAAGAAGTAAATTTTGCTCCTGCAGGAGGTTTCTGGAGCTGCTCAGATGTTTTTAGCAGCGCTAGGTGCACCGCAAGCTCCGCGTTCTGTCAGCTGCAAGTCAGGCTGATTTTTTCTGACAAGGACGCTGGATGGTTTTTGTGCAGCCTAATATAGTCTCTGAACAACCTAAGGGGGATTTTCTACGTCTGAAAACCAGGAAAATTCTTCAGGGCTTCTCAATTACTGGCCTATATTTGTTTTTCAGAAAGCCAGCGTCTAAATGGAAATACTGAACGTTTAGAAAAGGTACCTGACTTCAAAACGGCAGCTGTGAGAAAATCCCCAAACATTAAACCCCTTATTTCAAATAAGGCAAGTATTTTTTTCAGGCACTTATTATTTTTTTTTAAAAGTTTCCTAAAATTGAAGCACTTTAAAAATCAGCATTTTTTTTGGGCACTAATTACAAAAATTGTCAATAATATTAGAAAAGTGTTATTACAGTTTTAAACCTTCTATGCCTGCCTACTGTACAGTGAATTAGAAGAACTATTTTTAAGGTTTTTGAGTAAAAAATCTAATTATTACATATAGGAACAGCAGGTATAACACAGAGTTGCTTATATACAGTATCCCAAAAATTTCCATTTAGGGGTAAGCTATATAATTCTTTTGTTATTTTGTGGCTTTTCAAACATTTAAATTTGCAGGCAGCTTAACAAAATGATTACGGTGGATTCATTAAATAATGCAACAACGTAATCAAACTTCTCTTGAGTAATGTCAAAATCTTTCATCATCTGCAATAAATAAATACTTTAAAATATGTTCTTAGGCAAAAAGAATCTACCAAGTTAAAACCATTAGAAACACCTTTTTTCAGACTGTCAAATTAAGGTTGTGCAAATCTCAAAAGCTATGTACATTGGCACATAATTTGTATTAAATAGCACCAGAAATGGCTTAGCGTGCCTTTTTAGAGGAAACCAGGAAATAAAAGCTAAAACAAACATTTTCCTAAAGGATCTCTTCAGTAATGAAAAAAGGAGTATTAAATTGACAGAATTATGCAAGCATAAACAAAGGCCATATCACGATTATACAGTTGGAAAAATAATTAGGCAAATTATTCCAGCTTTTGTTCAGGTTTCTTTTTCATTCACCTTTTTTTTTCCAGATAATGAAATGTGCACCACTTTCACAGTCAGAAAGATTTTTCTCTGATTTATTAATTACAGCTTGCATACACACAGTGGTGTCTCAACACCATCTTTGCTTTTTTTTTTTCTGTGTACTCCATACATTCTGCTGGGGAAAACACTGCCACTGTCATGTGTTTACAGCAGATTTCAGATAAGCAGTTTACTTTCAGCTGAAGGTTTCCATGGAACTAGAGTAATATTACAATAATAAGAGCTGTAATTTATGCACAGTGCTCTGGATTAGCTAAAACTGTTATCCACTGCTCTGGCTGTGCACAACTTCTAATATTATTTTTAAAATTTAAATAGTTCTGCTGCAACAGCTGACAAAAATCTTAGGGAAAGAAAATGCAAGATTAAGCACCATTACCCATTTTGAAGATAAAACACTTGAAAGGCTACATGACTTTTTAGCAAAATCGGTTTCATATTTTACATTTCCTTAAAAGCGCAAGTGCTGTAACCTATAGCTGACAAAACAGAACCTTATTTTTCAGCACATAATCCGGCAGTTTATTCACCTTACTAACTAAAATACATGTTTTCCCGTGTTCTCAATTTAAAACTTGGCAGATTAGAAAGTATTGATTTCATGACAAGTCCAGCTCGCTGGTCAGACGATTGCCAAGCCTGCCCTGCATGTGAATTCCCCAAAGCCTGCCTGGTGAGATGTACATCTGATTGAGCCATGCCTCAGTAATGCAGCTTGACAACATGCAAGGAGTTGCCATGTTTCCTTTGCAGCCTTAATGCACTTTGCTGGAAATTTCCCTAACTCAAGGCTGCTTAGGCAAGGGGAAACATTTAAGAGGTATAATTCCAAAATGAAATCAAACGCTGCTTTAGAGCAGATACCCAATTGGAGGGCGAGCTGCTAAGTGCCCCAGAAACACCCAGGGCAGGCTTTTTGCCTTGCTGAAGATGGAACTCACCGTGGTAATCCTTGTACAATGGATTGGTTTCTCTCTCAGAGCCAATAAATGATTCAAGACCAACCACCATATCTGACAAGTTTGTTACACGTTCCATAATTGCTTTATTCTGTAAGACATGGAAACAAAATACACATCCTACGTGATGAAAAAGGTAATTAATGTTCACAGAGCAAGCCTTGGTCTTCTCTGTGACAAACTGTGAGGGGAAAATAGGTCATCAATACATAGAAATTATGTTAGAAGGCCTTTTTTCTTAAAAAAAATAAATTAAAAGACTTCAAGTATGTGTCTAAAGAAAACAAATATTTGACAAGGATAAACCATGAAAGGGCTAACTTAGCACTAAATTAACATTTCCCTAAATCTTCACAACAAGCATTTGCTGACATCAGCAATATCTACAAGCCATGTGTTAGGCTTATCTCTCATTGATTTCTGCTGTGAGTCGGATGCCCAGTTTTTGTTTGGGTTCTGAAAACCTTGGTTTTTAATACACTTAGGCATATCATCTCTAATACTTTGAGCAAGCAGAGCCCACACAATTATTCATTTTGGCTATCAGTGGAACACGGAGAACTCAATGCTGGTTTCTCAGCACTTTTCCCTGTAAAAGTTTCTCTCTGCACAATATATGACTCTAAAGCTTCAATCAGCATTACCATTTCTCAATATATTTGCAATTTTTTACGCGCTGCCTTATGTCTTGTTCTACAATGTACAGTCACATGCCTTAAATAAGCTGTTTTCCACGTGGTTTTCTTTACTCAATTTTATATAGCAGAGAGACATTCAAAGGTCACAACAGAAATCTTCAGAGGTAAGTCAGAAAAAATGTTCTTAAATGCTTTGATGATGTCAGTATTTAATGAGGAAAAAAGAGAACCATTTCTGTGGTAAAAATCAAAATATTTCTTGAAGATAACAAATAGTTATCTTAATAGTTATAATACTTGTTCTTGGTGCTTGTAGGTGCTACATTTATCAAACCTTCAGGGGTATCAAGACTAATCATCTCAAAATACCCATTACAATTATAAGGAATTAGCTCTGCAGCCCCAGGTTCTAGTTTGGCATTTTTCACTGATTTTAAAGTATTTTGTACATTTTGCACTTCTTTCATGAACTGTATGACTTCTGCTTATTCTGAAAGGTAAATTTAAATACTGCTAAACCATTCCATAATAGCAATTCATCAATTAGGAGCAGAGACACTAAAACATCCCCAGACATGTTAGAACAGTCCATGCATTGTACTGACATTCAGGTTTATAAAAATGGTGATCAACCGCTCCCAAGAACCCACATTTCAATAACCATTGTTTTCCAGCCACAGAGAAGCTTACAGAGCAGACACCAAAGGCGAAAGTCTCCTGCTCCCGTCAAAGCACAAACAGAATTCTGTTCCCTGACCTCCACATGAAGCTGTGGTCTGCCTGGGACAGCCCAATCTGCTCAGGTTACCAGCCCTAAACCCACAGATCCCATGGCACCTTCACAGCCCCTCCCTTCCCCACCTTCCGGGCCAGATGGCACCAAATCCTGGGGAGGGGGCTCTTTTCAAAGCCTCTTGCGCCCAGGCCAAGAGCATCCACCCCCGTGGAGCCAGGGAACTTCCATTTTACCCACAAATCTAGCCACGGAGGATGATAAAGTGCTGTCACCCCGCAGAATTTCCTTTCTGAGGAGTAACACAAGTGATGTGAGGTAAAAAGGACATTGCCCACACATCAGTCCCCACACCTTGCTCTTGTGAAGCTGGCTTGCAAATCATCTCCTCTTCTAGGAAGAGAGAGACAATATATTGTATTTTAATGGAATCCTTAGTCTACGGGGGCAGTCACATAAAGATGGCATAAATGTAAATCTAAAGTAGTCAGTGACCTCTGTAACCCCACAGACCAGAAATGGCCATCTTTTGTCCGCTCTTCAGGAGGCTGCTGGATGCTATTTGTGTAAGTAAGAAGCAAAAAACTTTTATATAAATAAATAAACACTGATGATTCCTGGAAAGAAAGCTAAACTCCTGATACAAAAAAAACCCCAAAAACAAAACTATCCTTTGAAAAAAACATTTGCTGTCTGTTGATGTTTTTGTTTGCCAGTTTTGATAACAATGGGTCACAAAAACTGTGGAAAGAAACCATCAGCAACATACCCCCATCACTGACAGTCCTGCAAATCATAAGAATAGCATCCTTCTATTTGGTTTTAATTCAAAATTGAGATTCAAGTGAGGGACAGCACCTCAATCTTTGCCTAACATGCTGGGTTTCAGCTCTTCCTCTGAAAGGGTTTGCTTTCTTAAATGGTGCTCTCTTTGCCCACGCTGATTTTGTTTTTGTTTTTGAAGTGTGTCAAAATATTCCCCTGGCTTAATGCAGTGTATCTTGGGAAATATTTTGCACAGTGGATGGCCACACCAAACAGACATTTGCTTATGTGGCACTGTTGCCATAGATCTGTATCTATCATGTGTTTTCTAGTTTGCAGCGTTCAGCACATTAACGCCCGATCAAAGCTGACGTCAGCACACAGATAGTTGTGATGTATGGCACACTGACATAAACACACAAATCATGTTGCCCCATCTGGGCTGGAAAATTCAACAGAGCTCCAGATCTTCCTCCAGCCCCATACAAATATACCTCCTGCTTCTGGCATAAACTTGGCAGCTCTGGAGGGGAGCCAGGACATGGTTAGGAGGGAAGCCAGGAATGGTGAGATTCAGGGAAAGAGTTTGTTGGCAGCTACAAGAGGTATTGTTTTAAATTATACTGAAAATGAAAAAAAAAAAAACAAACCCAAAACAACCCAAAAAGCCAGTCTTGGAAAGTTTTCAGTCTTGCTAGATGTGCCACAGTTTTTATAAATTAGTTAGTTCAGCCAAAATATAATTATTCTAACAACATGGTAGCAATCCTGTTGTGCAGGCTGGGCTGGGCATCCATTCTGTGTCTTACTTTGTGCTCCTGTTTGAGACAGACATTTTCTTTTAAGTGCAAACTTGCAATATTTGGGTTCAACCAAAGTGTACTTTCAAAACATGTCAGGAAAATCCACGTAGCGAGCTGGCTCTGGAAATGGGAACTGCACACGTGCTCAGGCAGCTTTGGGCAAGGGAAATATGGAAAAAGATTGCTTTGCATTACTAATTTATTTTCAGAAGGTGCATAAGATTTGAGTGATTATTTGTGCAATAATTTGATCAGTTGTTTTATATATTGTTTAAAAATATTTATTTACAACAAAAGCTGTTTAAAATGCCCTGTGTTCTGCGTTTGAGTACAAAGCATGGGACTCCACCAACAGAAATTCTGTGTGCTCAAACTTCCACACCGAAATTAATATTGTGTGTTTCTACTGGATTGAGTTCTCAATGCACCACAATTTTATCATTGCTACTATTAATCAAATGAATCTTGGTTCATCTGGATTCCCTATTAAGGAAAAAATCTGTCTTTTCCCCTCTGGTTTAATTTCTAGCTCTCCTCTGATTCCCTGTCAAAATTTTTCCAACACCCAAAATGTCCTCTCATTTTGCCAGTTTCTAAAAAATTAAAAACCTCACAACATTTATGTAATGAAAATATTCAAATCCTCAGTGCTTGCACTGCATAAGTAAAGAAAAGTCAGGGAGTGGAAAATTTTCTTTGGACAGCCTGAACTTTTCTACATAATACATACAAAGAATCTCAAAATTTAAAAGGAAATAAGACACTCATGTTAAGGATCTACAATAAGATAGAACTACCACCTATATAAATATATATAATATATAAAAATATAAATATAATATAAATAGAAACCTTTTTGCATATATTTGCATTTTTATTCTGATTAGTACATGAACATAATTTTAATATGGACTTACATACTGCATTGAAAAGAAGGTATTTTAAGGGCACACCTCTTTTCAGAGAGACATTAGGCCTATATTTTGGTAGAGGGCTACTTCTGTATCTTTACATTCTGGTAATATAATCCCCTCATTGATTTTATTTTAAACAATTTAATTAAGAATTAATACATTGAATCCTACTTCAATTTCATCACCTATACCACTAATTACAAATATTGTTTGTACTGGGACAAAACCCAGTTTCAGAGTTTTGTATGACAGCAAAGAGCAATTCAGACAGTTCTCCCAAGCCCAGGTAAAATTTTAATTTGAGGCAACAATCTCTGTTGTTACCAACAGGTGAATACAGAAATCCTAACACTTCATGTGAAAGGAGGTCTCAATAATAAACACCAAGCAAGTTCATGCCAAATAATAAGAATCTTGTGAAATTAAAGCAAATTTTGGTGTGTGAAGTTTCAAGAAAAGCTAAAAAATTGTTTGTTTTTTTTTTTTTTTTTTAAATTCTGCTACATTCTGTAGCATAAAACTGAAATAAGCTTAGCACCATAATAGAGACAGGCAAATTGAACTAAAAAGAAACAATGGTTGGATATTCAATAAATGAAATAATCCTTGATATTTTTGACAGATTATCACACAATGATGCAGTAATGACTTCACAATACACAAATATTTAGCACTTGTCATTACTACTTCATCTCCAAAGGATTTTACATTGGAAATATAAGTTATTCAGAAATGTGGCTTAAATATTTATGACTATTTGTTAATAATTACTACTCAAGAAAAAATCAGAATTACCCATACATCTTCTTTTGGTAAAAGAAGTTAGGTAATGGCCCCTTGTATTAGTTTTATAGAGAGATCCAGCTTGTGTACTTATTCTGATTATTATTCACAAATAATAATAGGACATTATTATAGCAGGATTCAAAGTATTAATGTATTATTATTATTCAAAAATACCCAAAATAAATGATTAACAACTGCTCTGCCAAAAAGTGTTATTTGATAATTATTGAAGACTGTAAAGTATAAAATTCTACACATCTTCCAACTCCAAAGTGATTAGGTGTGTTTGCACACAGTAAATTTCCTAACTGAATGTTGAATTTTGGATCTAAAATGAATGTACGCTCAGGCCATGGGAATATAAAATGACCATTAACAAATTTTGGTGTGCAGAAATCTGTGCAAACCAATCTCACCAGAAAACTGAGCACAAGTGCCATGTCTTTGCTGGAAGGCTCGAGAAATAAACTTAGAGGATTTGCTGCAAAGTACAATGCCTTCAGTGATGAGAAACCCACACCTGGGGATTCCTCTTTTACCTTTGAAGAACCTTACTGACTATCATAAAACTTAGGTATAACATCCTGTATGGATGAAACAAGAGAAAAACTCATTTTGGTTGACTTGTTTAGAGGTAAAATAACATTAATGTATAATATTGCAATTATAGAATCTATTTATAGATATATTTATACTTATATATATAAAGATTTTATATATTATGTATCTATTGTTATATATAGTAATGGATAATAGACAATTATATACATTATGTATATATAACATATATATTAATATATTATGTTGTCATAGCTAAATAACATAGCTAGTCACATCAGCTAATTCAAAGCAGTAAAGAACATATTTGAAAAATTTTATACAATTTGCAGAAGCAAAGAAAGGACAAGTAATGAAGACAAGAGCAGGCAATTAGATGCAATATATTTATAAAAATGGGAAGAGAGTAACAAAGCATCTGTTGGTCAATATGTTACACAACAAATTAATTCCAGATTTTGGTTGTTCTCTTAAGGTTGCTTTTAATAACTTTGTCCTGATAGTTGCCTCTGCTGTGGGAACTCTGCAGTGTTTTTTGCATATTACCATAAAACGTCAGATGAAGGTGGGTGACACTGTACACAGTTAATTTTGATCGTTTTTCAGGAAGAATAATGAGCCAGGAAATAAAAAGTAAATACCACACACTTAAAAAGAAAAAAACAAGCAAAAAACAACACAAACAAAAAAACCCCAAAAACCAAACTTTGGATCTTCATTGAAGATGGCCTTGTGCATTACTTGAGCTATGAAAGCATCTCAGGCCAGCAAACCCTGGCACCTTACAAAATCAGAAGTATGTCTGTTCTGCCACTGAAGGGCAGACCTAAAGGCTGAAAGCAGCGAAATGAGAGCTCACTAAACAGGGATAAATCAAGCAACTCAATAACAGTTGCTGCTCCTGCAGCCTAAAAAAGATGGACCAAGTCTAGCAGCTTAAATCAAAAGTTCCATCTGTTGATCTCCAAGTGCTTCACAAACGACAGGCAAGGGCTGCACTCCTCCTTTACGGGTCAGGAACAAGCACAGAGGTGGGGTGTGAGCTGGCCAAAGGCAAAAAGGCAGCCAGGAGTGAGCAGGGACCCCAGCTCAGCCTCCCACTGCAGCTGAGGCTTGCTCCAGGAGGCGCATCCTTGGATTTGGGGCAAAACACGCTGAAGATGGTGTGGGAGTGGGAGCCCAGAAAGCTGAAAATCCTGTTATTGTGTGGCTGAAAGAGGTGACAGATGTGCAGTGTGCTAAAGGGTGACACTCCGTGAGCTGAGCCCTGCCCAATGCTTTTCTCTTCTCTTTCCTCGGCATTCTGCGACTGGAAGCACAGGCTGCAGGTGACTCTGAGTGCTGCTGGGGCATGGGGCTCCTGCATTTATTTGGAGATTAAATAAATCTGGTTGAGCCCACTTTCCACGCAGGAAAGGAAGAAATCGGTACAAGAATGAAGAAATCAGTACAAGATGTGGGCTAAGGTGAGCCCAGCACCTCTCCTGAACATTATCAGGTTTTCACTAATCAGATTGTCTCACTGTTGTAAAAGCATATAATTAGAAATCTATAGGTTATCTCTGGTCTTCAAGCATTGAAAAAATGAGCTGGTCATTTGAGCAGATTCCTCTAGAAAACTGAACACAGAAAATATGCCACGCTACAAGTTGGTCATAGGGCAGTATAAAACAGAGATGCAAAGGCAGTCTGAGGAAAGTGTCATGCAACAAAAGAGCCACAACAAAACTGCCAAAATTACATATTTGAAACCCGCTGGCTTAACTAAAATCCTATGATTCCATTGGGAGTCATTCATTATAAGAAAAAGGTTCAGGAGTTCCTTTTGTTGCCATTTTGCCTGAAAAAAATAAAAAAGCCATTGCCGTTTTCTTACCAATTTGGAAAGGCTAACACTCACTGCAACTTTAATTCTTTAAACAGCGAATCTCATTTTATTCCCAGGTGCCCAAAAAGAACCTGCACTATTATTTCAATTACCAGCACACAAGCATCAAAAGGAACACCTAACTGGTGTTGATAACCAAGTGGCAAGACTCTGCAATACAAAAACCACTTAAAAAACGAATCCCTTATCCAGTACAAAATTACAGGCTGTCATCAGGAGCAGGCTGGCAGAGCCGGGTCCAGATGGGAAACTGGCTGGGCAATAAGGAGAGGTAGGGTGGAAATGATGGGTGGGCTGGAAAGGAAGGGGACCCAAGCAAAGACATGACTGCTCCCTCTGCTGGCAAGGGCCTCCCTGCTTTAATTTTTAACTAATGAGTAGGCATTTCTTTAATTATTTAGGGTCTAGCCGATAAATAATGCAGAGCGCTCCTTCCTCAGTCTGTTGCTGTGTGCTTGCACATTTTTGAACTTATGGTGCCCTATTTCACTAGAATAATTTGCCACGGAATTAAGGCTCAGATGGATGTCTAATGGAGGGTTCCAGGCTTTTATATTTTAATTCTTCGTAAAATGAAAAGCAAGATTAGGCTATTTAACCTTCCAAATATTGTATTTTACAATGTATGCTCATTTCATATTTAATTTACACATTTCACAATATTACCACAAATTGCTTGCCATATCTAACTCTAACAAGGACTCCTTTATGCAGCAGTAAGATGCTATAAAATTAAACATTCTGCAATACAAACATACTAAATGACACATCGTACCAAAAATGTATCTCTCTTCCATGAGCAAAATCCATGACCGGTGAATTCAGCGACAATGTTCGTATTAAAACTGAATTAAAAGATGAAGATAAGCCATTCACTGCTTGATTTGTGATAGAAATTATTAGCTGCAGCAAGAACATTTAGAAAAAAATCTGTTCTAAGATTTTGGCCTACAACCAGCAGCTCCCAGAACAGGAGGGATCAGCTTTTTTTGCCCACTGTTCTCATCTGAATCCTGGCTGCAAAGCCACTCCAGCTCCCAGCTTTCCAGAAGGCTCCATCCCAGGAATCCTCGCCTGCCATTTGGTTTGCTGATTTTAATCTCCCAGGACTTTCTTACAGTGGCTCCACTATGCTGAACTGGCACTTGCTCCTAGAAGTGAGTTATTATTAAACTTGTAGGTCAATTGTGGCACTAACAACTCTTTGGAAGCTTTCAGCCACGGTGTACAATTTGCTGGTCTAATTAAATATTAATTCTAAGTGTTACATTCTGTGGCTAAGAGCTTTTATTTTCCATCATCAGTCTGGAAGAGAAAGAGGTTACAAGGCTAATTTAATTTTTTTTTTTTTCTTCCTCCGAGCATTAAAGCTTAACTACACAGGCACAAAAACATCATTAAAGATGCAGTATTCCTTTTTATTATGACTATATTCTAATTAATAGAGAATGTCTAAACAAAAAGAGGTAGAGCTGGATTCCGAAATTTCAGGATTTTTAAACAACACCAAAAGTTCCCATCAAAATGCTCCTAAGCACACGTTGCACAGGAGCCCAATATTTGCTTCTGTGAAAATCACTTCAGATGGAAATCTTAATGGAAATCAGATGGACACGTGCAAGGATTTAAATGTAAAATAGTTTTACACAAAATTTTTCTTCTTTGTTCTGATTCTGAAACAGAACAGATAAACCCTATATTTAAGGCTAGTCACAGGGCTTTTTCCTTTATTTATTTATTTTTTTTCCTAGAGCCTGAACTTAAGCAAAAAAAAAACAAAACAAAAAACCAAAAAAAAAAAAAAAAAGCTTTGGGAAAAAAATTACTACATTGCATTTTCTCAAAGAATGACTTGCTTAAAGCAATAACTCCTTTGCCCTGTATTATTTGAAGTCACTCTTTTAATCTTTACTTATCAGTGGGCTCAGTAGATGAGCCTCCTCCCTTCTGCTTCCATAACAGTTGTGTCCATGTCTGGACACTGGGCATTATATTAACTGCTCAGTCCAGTAGCCAAAAGATTCCATATGCTTGAACAGATGACTATCTCCACACTGTGATGGGATATTTAACTGTTTAGCTCTGCTGCTGTAGTTCAAAGACTTGCTTCTAAATCTCACCTGATTTTCAAAGGCGGATTTTCAGTTGATGCACCTAAAACGTGAAATAAAATTGCCACCTTGCATGTGCTCCTGCACTGCTCCAGTGTAACGTGTGCATTTTGGGAAAGAGGTTTTTTTTTTAATTAAAGAGAGATGGGGAGGATGTGTATATAGTGTCCTTCTGAAAAGTAAAATTTATTAAAATGACAAGGCTGTTTTAGGCATGTCACTTCAACAGAGAGCATGACTATTCACCCTAATATAGTTAATTTGGTTAACAGACAGCTAATATGTGGGGACAAAACCTGCTTCAGTTGTATATTGTATTTGTTTTTCAAATGGGTAGTTGTTACCAAATCAGAAGTGGCAGTGCTAGAGCACAGCTTGTTGGCAGGCAAAATCTGATTCTATGAAACCACATAATACTTTATTTATTTCTTCTACAGCATGGTTAGCAAATACCATCAGCAATAAGAGAAATGAAAAAAAAAAATACTGTTTCCCAAATTAAATTTTGAATAGGACACTTCCTTGAGCTTCCTAGTCAGTCAGAATTTTAAAGATGGTTTTAAAAATGTTTAAAACCAAAATACTCATACCTAAAATTATGTAGATAACCCAAAATACCTGTCATAAACTTACAATATTTCTACTGCTGTTAAAATCTATGTCTCACATACAACAAAAAGCAACATGCAACATTAAAAAGCAAGTAAAAAATAAAACCATACAGAAAAATATGAAGACCATTGCATCTTCATGGTTTCTGTTTTGCAGAGAAATTTGAAAGCTTCCTTAGTTACGATATAAAACCCACGTGATGTTGGATCTCAATACAAATCTTTGTGCAGCTACCTCATCAAACGCATTTGGAGGTTACTCAGCACTTTACAGCAGAGAACTCTCAGGAGTGAGAGCTCTGAGGTAGGCAATCACTCTTACTTCTTGTCATAGGAATAAAGATTTCAAACTGTGAGAAATTCACCAGCTATAGGAGCTCACATCTTATAATCCTATATTAGCAATGGATTCTTGACTTGGAGTTTAGATGCTAAATCACTCAGTGTGAACACAAAAGGCTTGGGATGTGAAAAGGTTTGTTTCTGAATTTTTCTACACCGAAACCATCAGTAACTTCTGCACTTGGGTGAATTCAAAACATTAATATTGTAGGAAATTAATTTTTTAACCTACTGGATGAAATAATGGAAAATACCTTGCTAAACAGAACTGCAGACTCTGAGGACAGGCTCTGTAAGAAGAGTTATTCATACTGACTTTTCATTAGTCAATTAATTTCCCTTGGTACATGCTGACTAATATGGTTTTTAGTCCTTAGCAGTAATACCAGCTTTGAGTTCAAAATAAAGGATGGCTTTAACAAGTGCTCTGCTTTCCCCATTGAATATAATAATCTACTCAAAAAAATCTACTACTACTTAAGAGATACAAAATTGGGAAGGACAGGAATAGAATTAAAAACATTCTTTAGTATTTTGAGGGAAATATCTACTTGGATTTACCAAAGATTTCTAGCAATTAAAGAAAAAAAAAACTACAATGGGAAAATATTTTAAATTCTAATTTAGGACTTTTCCATTACAGACCAGTGACATTCAAGTCCTTTCATTCATGCAATTGCACAATAATTCTTTTTCTAAATTTAGGTATTTAAATGCACTGATTATCAAAACACAGGAAAAGAATTCTTACTTGCTTTTATAATATTCCTTAAACTTGGAAATTGTAACAACAAATGAAATGCCTCTTCAATCTGCCCTCCTTGATCAATGCTAGATTTTAAAAATGGAAGTAATTTTCCCTTTTCAAATGTACCATATGATTTCTCAGGCACAATGCATTTTCAAGAAGCAGTAGGAAGACTTGAAAAATAACCTTCCATCAACTATTTTAATCACACTTGTAAGTAGCTCAATATTTATTACCTGACAGACAGTGTAAGATTAGAGGATGTTCAATCGGTAGAAAATATCAATCAAGTAAAAACTTGTCACATATCACCTGAATAAAATTCATAATTGGATAAGTTTTTTATGTCATTTTCTTGAAACCTTCTTCCAGAATAGTGTATTCCTATTTTTGTGGTTGAGAAAAGAGAATTTTCTTTTTTCTTCATGCACTGTTTGCCCTAGAAGCTCCATCAATAAAACCCCCAAAATCTGTGTGCTTTAGTGGACTACAATTTTTTTCCAGTTACTCTGGAAAAACTCCACACCAACAGACTTTTTTTGCAAACTTGTGTCTTTTACCAAAATACAGCCTTACAGGACATTGTGAGCTGTCCCATCAGGCTGGATTAATGAGCATTATCTTTGAATAAATGCAATTCCAAGTTATTAAATCCAAGACAATGGATTGTTGGAATAATGTAAGAGCCACATTGGTGCATTTGTATCACAGAGGGAAAAACATCAAGAACAAAATCATTATTTAATGCTCTGCAATCACTGAAGAGTCAAACCAGAAATGAGAATTTAGGAAAAGTGAACCAACAATAACAGCATTACTGTTTATCTAAAAGGGTAAGTGACTGTTTAGAAACAGATTAAGAAGGCAGCATGAGAAAAACTGCAAACCAGAATACAGAAAATATTAAATAGGGAGGATCATTTTAATGTTTCACCAGCCAGAAAAAAAGGATAATATATGAAAGGTAAAGGCAAAATTAAACTTTCTGAAAAACAAAGAAACCAAGTAGAGTCAATTTGTGAACTCCCTGTCACAGTACAACATGCAAAGTATTTGGCAAAATACAGGAAAAAAAAACAATTAAAAAAAAAAAATGCATTATTCATATACTTCATATAAAAACCAGAATTAGTCTGGGCTGAAAAGAATTTGCCCCGTCAAAAATCAGTACCAGCAATTGCTTTATTTCTTCTTCACTGGAGCAACTAGTACTGGAGATTGACACAGACAAGGTAAATTATGTCACTACCAAAAATATACTTGTTCATTGCAAAGCAGGTAAAGACAAAGCTATTTTTTTTGTATCCAGACAAAACTTTGATTAAATGTGATTTTGAACTTACATATCCTTCGTGAGAATTACACGTGCAAAGAACTTACATGGAGGCCACCCAATTAATTTAGTTAGGGGCTTAACTACAACCTGGGAAGCAGAGGAACTATTAGAGCTGCACTAGAGTGGTTCAGGGTAAAAAAACTGGGGAATTTACTACATCTTCAGGAAAGCAGTGTGAATTCTCTGCTGAAAAGAATTTGCCCCTGTCAAAAATCAGTACCAGCAATTGCTTTATTTCTTCTTCACTGGAGCAACTAGTACTGGAGATTGACACAGACAAGGTAAATTATGTCACTACCAAAAATATACTTGTTCATTGCAAAGCAGGTAAAGACAAAGTTATTTTTTTGAATCTGCCATCCAGACAAAACTTTGAATGTGATTTTGAACAAAATCACTTAAATGTGATTTTGAACTTACATATCCTTCGTGAGAATTACACATGCAAAGAACTTACATGGAGGCCACCCAATTAATTTAGTTAGGGGCTTAACTACAACCTGGGAAGCAGAGGAACTATTAGAGCAGCACTAGAGTGGTTCAGGGTAAAAAAACTGGGGAATTTACTACATCTTCAGGACAGCAGTGTGAATTCTCTGCGTGTTGAGTGCACTGACTCGAAGATTCGACAGATAAAGCACGTGCTAGAGCTGGCTGATGGAATTAAGCATAGACGCACTTGGAAATAAAGGAAAAAGCTCCCTGTGCTGGGAGAAGGGACGTTTTCCTGCGCGTGTGAGTGCAGCAGAGAGGAGAGGAGCCGCGCAGAGGGAAGGGGAGCAGCTGCTGTGAGCACCAGGCAGCCGCGCACATGTTGGGCGGCGCTGGGCAGCATCCCCGATTATCGGTGCCAGCGAGGCTGCACGCACGCTCCCAGGGGCTGCTGGCAGGCTGCCTGGAGAGGCCAGCACTGTGCCCACTCTGCAGGGCTCTGGGAACTCGCTCCTGTGGGCTACCAGGGACCCTCGGCAGCCCTGCTCCTCCCCACGACAGCTCCGTCCACAGCACGCTGCTTAAAGGGCGCGCCAACTTCCACGGTTTCAAAAAAAAAAAAAAAAAAAAAATTTATTTTAATGCCTGTTGGGATTTTAGCTGACTAGAGATTGGAAAAGTACAAGGTTGTGGCTAATTTTGAGTCTTGCACTTGCGAGATAGCGTGTCTTTGGACTTAGCTGTAGCGTGACAATAAATAGTGAAGGAGACATGAGAAAAGAGAGATGTAACCTTTAAGGAATGGGGAAGAGCTGATGTTGTGGTGTGGCTAATGGACAGTGTAAATTACAGAATATTCATGAGCTTATTACTTGCTGCATAAGTGTCTGATGCTCTCTTCAATAAATGGAACTTGCTGATGACTCAAATTGAGCCCCGAGTTTCCCCTGCACCCGACAAACTGCTCATTCTGCAACAAATGCCCTTGTTTGTTTAAAACATCTAGGCAAAGATTCTGCACATTCATTTTTTTTTAAATTCAGAATTTTCCAGCACTTACTGCTAAAATTAAAAACTCAGTTATTCAAAAAATGAGGTATAATTTTAATTCTAACTCCCTGGAATTTATATATTTTCCTTTTTCTTCATGCACTGTTCGCCCTAGAAGTTTCATCAATATGATCAAATTCTTGAGTAAGTTTGAAGCAACCTTTAGTTTCTATCTTAGAGACACTTCTGTACTTCTCTACAACACAAACATTCTTTTTATTGGCATGGTACATAAAGAAGACCACGATGGAAATATATCCCAATTATGGACAGGCAATTCCAGTGTGTAAGAAGCAGGATCATAGTTTTTACATTCACAAATTCTATTTCTTGCATTAAATTTAACTGCCTCTCTTTCTGAAGGCAGACTGCCAGCTAATATTTAAAAATAATAAGTAAGGAGGTAGAGGTACGTACTGCAAGAGAAATATTCACACACTTTTGACTACAATGGTAAAACTAGAAAATCTTTGTTTTTGAAGGATTAATTGCATTTCATTTATTATTAATTGCATTTAAATAAATAACATTTGCAGGTATTCAAAGACCTTTAACAAATACAGTATGTGTGAGTCATGTATCTACCTAAGCCAGGATTTCATCTATTGATAAACTCACCTAGCATGAAAATATTTTGCATAATATGAGGTTTTATCCAGTACTTTTTTACTAGGATCCAATTAAATACACAAAATTATAGGCTCTCTGTTCATTGTGAATAATAACGTTTTTGCTTTTGTAAGTTACACTCACAGAACAAAAGACTATCTACATTTTTCCTTTTGCTAAAAAAGTTTACTTTCAGAAGATATATTGAAGTCTCTGTACACTATCAGGAACAATGCTGTTAATTGCTTCTGATTTTGCAGTTGGGAAAATGACTCATGCTATAACTGGTTTGCTCCTAGTCCCAGTATAAGAGGATATTAGAATTATGGAGCAAATCTACACCCTTAAAAACAAGGTCAGATATCACTATAATGAGCACTTTAGATAAAGACAGAGAACTGAAAAGCCTTGTATTGATACTCCGAAAAGCATTTTGAAAGCACATAAACATGTTGTAAAAATGATTGAAAAAGAGATTACTATAGATATTTGCTTTTTCACAGTTTCGGACATTTTGTCAATTTTTTAAAAAAGGAATAAGACCAACATTTGGCATAACTGTTCCTAAAATTCATAATTGGGCAAGATTTTTGTGTCATTTTCTTGAAACCCTCTTCCAGAATAATGTGTTCCTATTTTTGTGCTTGAGAAAAGAGAATTTTCTTTTTTCTTCATGCACTGTTTACCCTGGAAGTTCCATCAATAAAACCCCCCAAACCTGTGTGCTTTAGTGGACTACTAACTAAAATAATTTTATACATAGTTCTTTGTAGATTTTGCAGCAGGACTCTCCCACAAAAGTGTAAAGTGTAAGATATAGTCACGTTTTAAGTTCACACTTTGAACAAAAAGGCTTTAAAAAATGTCCAGAACTGCTTTTTTTTTTTTTTTTGGTTGGTTTTTTTTTGTGTTTTTTTTTTTTTTTTGTTTAATGTAGGTTTTAAAGTTTAGCTAAGTGCTGTGGGAGCTCTGGGAGGCAGCAGAAGCAGCATTCCTACCTGGATGAGGTGGGCAGGCACAGTGACGATGCAGGCAGACAGGGATTTCCTGAGCAGGGCACGCAGGACGTACAGGAATTTGGTCAGGCTCCGAGGATCCTCGGGAGCATCACTGCAACAAACATCATCACCCCACAAGATGGAACCCAGGCTCTGAATTCCTATCCTCAAAATGTTCCTTTGTTTTTTCTGTTCGGGGATAAAAAAACACATAAAAAATAAAGAAGTTGTTATTTTTTAAACGCTAGGAGGAATACAATTTCTAGAATGCATGGCCATTATAATGGTGTGTTTTATGTTGTCACAGTAATCACTGTCAATCTCATAAAAATTGCAAATGGAATGGGATTTTTTTTCACTGCTTAGATACCATGGATAATCTAATAGACACATGAAAATACTGAGAACTACTAATTTGTATTTTTTAACCAGCTAAATATAAGTATATTCTGAAATAAAATCTAGTAACACTAGGGCACTTTACATCCTTTCTACCCTCCATCACTGTCTTAAAAATCATGTAGAAGAGTATTTGCTCCCAGTTCTAAGGCAGCTTGCTGGAGTAACCAAACACAACTTCTCCCTCTATTTTCACCCTTCTGCGGCGCCACTTCCATAACCTGACTGTTCCATGCTCTGCTTCAGTTCCACTTTTTCGGAGAGAACAAGGCCAGTGCTTTGCTCACCAACACAGGGGCCTGTCACTGCCTGAGAAGTCTCCAAGTATCATTTATGTCCCTTTCAACTTCTTCCCACCCAGCTGCAGCCACAGCTGTGGAAACACAGAGTGTGATGGGGACAGATTGTCCCTTCTGCTCTGCTTTAGAGGCAGTGGCCAAGTTAAAGCTCCTTTTCTGAAGGGACAGATGATGAAGTCAAAGTTTTAACCTGTTTATGCAAAGCAAAATGTTCTCTCTCATGATGACAACTCTCATTTCTGCTTGTTTGATGCAAGCCTTCCTGGTGGTCTTTGGAAAGGTCTTTAGGGATATTTGCTATCAGTGGCTGAGAGAGAGACAAGGAACTCCCTCATTGAAAGACTTCCTGCACAAAGTGATCAAAGAAACATTTCTAGGGCTCATACTTGAAGACAAGCTTTCTTTAATTATACACACACACACATATATATATAAATGCTAGTTTTGATAAGTAAAAGCTTGCAAGTACTTCTCACTAGAGAAAAGCGTTTTGATAAACTGCACCGATGCCACAGGTTTAGCTTTTCTATTTTTCCCATTCTGTGCTGCTTTAGTGTGTGGGTCTGGGCTCCACATTCAGGGATGGTGAGCTCTGTGCACAGAGCAGGGAGACAAAACAATTCCTGCTCCAGCTGGGCACCAAGGACAAATGATCCCAATCTCAGCCCCAGAGCACAAACCCCGTGGGCTGCAGAGAGAAAAACAAGCAGGCTGGGAGTGCCTGGGCTAAAGCTGCAATGGGACAATGAACTGCAAGGTGCAAATGGAGCAGAACTGATCCCAGGGAGAGAGCCCGGCAGCGCTCGTGCATTTTGGGGCCATTTTGGGTCATCTTGGGTGCAGCCCTGGCTGGGCTCTGGTGCTGCCCAAGGTGGATCCATGGAGGAGATGCTTTGAATCAATGCCTGCTTTATTCTGTAGCTCTGCCCAGCCCCTGCTCCAGGGCAGCCTGCACAAGGGATCAGCAGATATTAATTTCCAACAGCTGGAATAAACAGCAACTCTCAAGCACAAACCTTGGCCCAGCTGCTCTGGAAATCCAGAGGCAAGGTTTGGACAAGACAAGAGGCTGTTCCAAAAGCTTCCTTACCCATGTTGGGTCGGACAGAGCCTGGGTGTGAGACACAGCCCCACATGGCTCTGCTTTTATCCACTTGTGTGTCACCCAGGGAGCTGATCTGCCAATTCACCCCCAGTCCCTGGGGAAGCAATCTGTGCTTCAACTTTGGCTTCTTTAGTCTCAGGCTTTGCAGCTTTTAGGCTTTAGTTACAAAAAGTGAACTCTTTACACCACTGTACAAAGATCAGGATGTCAGTACAGGATAAGACAACACTTCTCTGTATGGTGTCCTCTCAGATCAGGTGTTCAGTTTTAAAAAGAACAGCAAAAAAGAGAAGTTTTTGTCTAATATTCTTAAATTACTTCTGACCAGAGCAGATTCAGGCACTCCTTGATGCGCACTTAAGCAACAGGAAAAAAAACAACCAGGCATATAAAAAATAGTTTTAGCCAGGTATGATGGACATTAACCAGGCAGAGAAAGCATTACAGTATTTCAAATTTTCAACACAAACATAGATAAAACTTGCAGAAACTTTTTAAATGAGAAAAATATTTTTTGTTATGAGGAACATCCATAAGAACAACATACAGAGGAAAGACCTGTTCTGTTAACGGAGAGCGGATGACAGATGCTTATTTCACAACATCAAGGCATAAGAGTAGTAAAAGATAAAGCTATTCAGACAACTGATAATATCAGATGTATTTATTTGGCCAGTAATAGAACTTCTATCAGCATGATTTGTTATACAAAAAGATATATACTAATATACATAATATATATAATTTATTTCTATTTTAGTTTATTATTCCGAAACTGAAATGTAAGAAAAGTGTAAATCTGATATTCTCCCACAACCAGCCTGCTGTAAAGAGTAAAGTAACATTTTTTAAAAAGCACCACTAGATCTTTAATATTCACATTAGCCTGGAAGTTTGGATTTATTTTGCAATTAAAAAAAAAAAAAGTAATTCTTGTAACAGTGTTTAATTTGGCAGCAGAAATTCGGATTATGAAGAATTCAGAAAACCCACCTCCAAGAAAACAACAAAATAAATCCCCCTCAACAATTACCCTGAAAGCCTCCAAAGTATACAAAATTAATGTTAGGAAATAGTTGCCTATTAAACCTTTGCTGTCAAACACGAAAACTCCAAAACTCTCTGAAACAAAGAGGTGCTATTCTATATAACTTAATACCATGATCCATTTGTAAAGGATTCCCACTTAAGGATCAATAAGTGGGAGTAAGCGGGAGGCTTTGGGAAGGCTGTAAACCTAAGGCTTGTATTTGGAGCTTCCAGATAATTCCAACTCTGATTTTCCAAATATTAACTAATTATTAACTACTAACTAATGTTAACTGACTGTATTAGGTCCTAGAGATGCCTGAGCATTTTATGAAAGGCTACCAAGCCCATAATGGTGGTTTTCACTTATTTTCCCAATTGTGTCAAACCATCTCTCAGCTGGGATGAGTCACATCCTGCTCAGTTTTCTTCAAATAAAGAAGTAAATCAAAGTATCATTGGCAAATGGATGTGAAAGCAGCCAAAAAATACCTGAAAGTTTTTCCAGTCAAGTATGGGATTATTTGAGGGTGGGAGTACAGGCACAAACTTCTCAGAAGCTTTTATGATTATATACACAGGTATACACAGGTCCAGAAGGATACAGGCTGCTCCTTACTCTACAATCTTCACACCTGCCTGCTTAAAAAGCACTTTAGAGAGCTCAGTAAATGAAATGAAATGAAATGAAATGGCAAGGAATTGCTCAGAGATTTGGCAAGTAAAAGATCCAAGGTGTGTTCCAGGCCACTGCTACATTCAAGTCTGGAGACATTTTTAAGATGTGTGCATTACACAAGGCTTCTAAATGTACAAAATTTGACTGTACAAAGAAAGATGATGCAAGGGGAAAAGTGGAATATTAAAAGAAAATAATAGAAACCTCTCCAGGAAACTGCTTGCCTTACCTCCCTCGAAACAGAAAGAACTACATAGTGCTAATGGCTTTCTAGATCAATAAACTGGCCTGAAAACTGACTTTTAAAGTTTCACCTTTGAAATTTATATGTATTATTGAGCAAAAATACACTGTTAGATTCATCTCAGCTGAAGTTCAGGTTTTGTTTAGTGACACTAGTAAGTCATTTTGAAACAACTGACAAAAAACAGAGAAAACAACGATTGGCGATGTTGAATTTTCGCAAGCAAAAAAAAAAACCCACACGGGTGCTGCCTCTGAAAAACCTTCATTTTCTTTTATACAAAAGGGTGTGTACAAAGAAAGATAAGCAATGAGAGATAAGAAAGATAAGCTGCTGTCCTGGGCAGGAGGCTGGCAGGGTGTGTGTGTCACCCAGGGCTCTGAGGCAGGAGGAGCATCCCCCAAGGATGACACACATCTCTGTTGCCATGGCTACCGCGGGGAGAGGGGCCTGGCAGGGACCAATGGCCTTCTCCAGGCTGGCAGTGGCACCGAGGGGAGGGCAAAACCCTCGCAGACATCTCGGCTGAGCACGGGCACCGACATTTCCACGCGAGGGCTGCGCGCAGGTGACGCTCCCAGAGCCCGCTGGCACGCAGGAGAACAGCCCCTCCTGCATCACCTCCCTGCAAAAACCACTCCCAGGCTATTGCAGCAGGTTCAGGCAGCTCTTGATGTGCACTTAAGCAACAGAGAAAAAAAAAAAAAAAAAAAACACAAAAAAACTAATATTCCTAAGATACTGAATTTGAATTAGATAATTTCAGGCTCTCCAGGCTCTCTCTCTTCTACTGCAGTGGCATTTCTACTGTACAGCAATAATCACCTTTCAATTGAGCATCAATCTGTACAGTTTATTGTATTATTTCCATCAGCTCCAAAGGACTGCCACATTACTGAACATGACAGAGAATAACTTACAGGGCACTGCTCAAATTAGAAAAGGTCTTCCAGCCTATGTTGTTACACTTAAAGAGTTTTTGATTCCCACATTTTATACTTTATTGTCACACACATCTTTTGTGGAAAATCCTTTCTTTAGGATTTTTCCGCCTTCTGAGAAGCTGAGAGGCCCCAGAAAGAGAATGTAAACATTGATCATCTGCCGCTGTGGAATGCAACAGGTGCATCTGTGATTGGCCCATATTCCATGTTTACAATTAAGGGCCAATCAAAAGACCCGAGAGAATCAGAGGGAGCTCCTTTGTTGATTCATTCCTTTTTTCTATTCTTAGTTTAGCAGCTTCTGAACTTCTCTCTCTATCCCTTTTAGTATAGTCTTAATGCAACTTATATAATAAAACAATAAATCCAGCCTTCTGATCATGGAGTCAAGATTCTCGTCTATCTCTTCACCCCTGAGGAACCCTTGCAAGCCTGGTAATACTTTATGAAGAGTACAGAGATTTTTGGAAGGCTGACAAGCTGATTTGTAAATTGAAATAGCATTCTTATTTCTTTACTTCTCTTTCAATGCTCACCACACAAAGATGCTTCCATTTAATCAATTAAAAAATTCACACCAGTTAAAACAACAATAAAAAACCCTGAAAGTTTAGGGGTAAATGTTTAACTTCAAGAATCTTGAGCAGATTATGCTCAAGTTTATGCTCAATTATGCTAAAGCTATAATTTGAAAAACAAATATTCTAAGTGAAAATGTGTTTTGCTTCTTTCCATTATATTTGGCCATCCATTTATTAACTAATTGCACAGAAAATGCATTTTACTAATGCTGCCTTACATTTCTTTCTCTGCATATCTGTAACAGGTAAAAATTAAAAAAAAAAAAAACAAACCCTTAAAACATGAACAACACTATTTATTTTGCTTGTTTACTTTACCAATGTTCACAAACAACTTGTTCTTTAATAATTTGTCCAAGACCTTGTGCAAGAACAGCAAGAAAAGAACAGTTCCAGGATTAAAGAGGAGCGTGAGGGTGTTCAGTACCTGGGGGTCAGAGCCATCAAAGCCCTCCTGGGAAATGATCCTCTGAATGGACTGAAGCAGCCTTGCATAACCACTGTTCATATTCCTGTTGGGAAGCAGAAACAGTTCAGTCACACGTTTCAGTATTCTCCTATGTGTCTCTAACAGCTGTATAAAAATTAAATATGAACAGATGCAGCTCTCAGTGCAAGTGCCTCGTGGAAAAGAGGTGTCAGAGAAGAAAAAAAACCCCAAAAACTCTTTGAATAAAGTTGACATTATAAGCAGCTTCATATTAACTAGTTCAGTGCTCAGACATTTAGTGAAAGCTAAAACCTCTAGGGATTAAGGTAACTTAATTATGTCAGGCTCACTTACATCTAGGAGATTAATGATTTAATGTATCAACTTAAAGCTGAAACCATTCCAGCCCAGTACTAATCTTCTGTAACTGACAGAGATCTACCCAGTTGTTATTCCAAGTATTCCTAATCAATGCCCTGATGAACAGAGTTGACTTTCTATGAAAATTTTCATGCATTTTCACAGCTTTATTTGCATGACAGCAAAATTGCGAGGTAGCATTTATTCTGTGTATTGTTTAGAAAATATAACATTCAGAGCAATAAACAAAAGCAAACCAATGGCTAAAAATGGATTTAAGCAGACTTAACACAAAATGAAGGTTCAGGAAATCATCTTGTCAGACTTAGAAGCTCTTTACTTTCAAAGAACGATTCAGGTGCTCACTTTTAAAACAGAAATTGTTTTCTTAAACCTCATGGACCACACAGAGCTGAGTGTCTGGGCCTGATACATGTTCCTCATTGCAGCTTAAACCCTTCCATCTTTTCTGTCTTTGACATTTTCTTCCAGTCTCATCAAGGGTTGAAGATGCAAACCTCTAGCTCTTGTACCTCTTTGGATATACAACAGGTTATTTTGAAAATTTTGCCTTTAAAAATATTCTTGTTTGCTCCATAATTTATGTGTCTGGCAACAGCTGAAGTTGGAGGGCACCCTGAGAGACCACCTGGCCCAATTATTAATGAAATATTATTATTAATATTATTCCCATTACTTTACTAAGAGCCTAGACTGTTATCCCAATGCATTTTACTGACGAATAAACCCAAATAAACTTGCTTTCCTCCCTTGGCACAGGAGAGAATTCAACTTTTCTGAGAAGCATGCAAGAATTGCAATGATCTGTCTTTTGCACCATTGCTTCAACTCAAAAATGTGTGTTTCCTTTAAGAAAACAGTATCCATACAACCCCAATCCTAAAATATACTTGAGTTATAAACATCTACAAAAAAGTCATGCGGTCCTAAAAAAATTGAGTTTTGAAACAATCAATATCATAAAACACTAAGAGATGACCTTTCTCTGATATGAACACAAAGGAGAGTTTCCAAATCAAACTCTGTTTGTTTCAGATTTAGTACCCTAGAAGGCTACTGGCTAAACTGATGCATATACTATAAATAAAGGGTATTTAATAATTTAATACCCTTTATGAAATGCAGACCTGAAAATTAACAGGCAGGGTGTGATCTCAACCTGATATTTCATGCATAAAGTCTGCCTTGCTATACAAAAAAAAGCAAGTTGAACTTCTCGAGTCCATTACTTTCCTAGTGCTCAGTTGCAAAAGGAATGGAAAATAAATGTTCTGCCCACACTGTGTGGCAGCTATCAGTTTAGAGGGTGAACTTTAGCCCCCCAGAGTAGCCAAAATTCTCTCTCTGTGTCTTTGCACTATCACAACAGATAATATTTTATTTTGCCAGAGAATAGACAAAATATTTGCCAATTTTTGATTCATTCCTAACTTGTTTTTGAAAGTTAGTGGATAAAAGAATTAAACAGCCAAAGCACTTGCAGCATTAAAGGATCTCAAAATTAAAACAAAGAAATAAAATAGATCATCAATTAATCTACCAGAAAGAGATTTGCAGCAAAGAAAGAATTTTTAAAAATCATGTAGTATATGTAGATTTTTTAAAAATATCAAAACAGGTGCTTTTCCATCTCTTTCTAAAATATTAATGGTTTCCTTGAATTTGACCCATCTTATGTAAATAAGAACATGAAAGATAATGTAGAAACACTGTTTATAAAAGCAAGTTGCATTACCCTTCTGGCAATGTTTGTCACAATATTTAAGGAAGGAAATAAGATATTGCTTATTTTCCAATTTCTAGTCTTTTTTTGGATTTGTTGCTAAACACGACTTGATGTTGATAATGAGTTTAAACAACTCCTCCTTTACTCATTTTTTTTGTTTACCACTTTAGTAATGGGTAAAGCAGGAGCTGGCAAGAAGGTATCCTGGTTACAACAAAGGCTTTGCTGATAGTTTCCAAGCACTTAACAAAGGTGAGGTTATCAAGGGGATGACAAATAGCCTTGTTATAGAAAAGGAGACTCCATTAGGCAAGACAGTCAAACCTCTTTTATCTAAATTTATTGGTAAATCCAGTCTCTAGATAAATTTACTCTTTTTTTCAAATGCACGTACTTTCTTAAGGCAAGATTTACAAGTCTTACTGAAAAACCACAAGTTAATTATTTTGGATTTCTTGATTTACCAAACCTTCTTGTTTGGTTTATTGCCCTGAAGGAGGAGACTGAAGGCAGAGATGGAAAACAAGCACCACCAGAGAGGACATCCCCGATTCCTGCTGGGCGCCAGCTCCAGCAGCGCAGCCACCAGGACACAGAATATCCTGGCAACAACCAGTGCACAGCAGCTCCTGCCAGCCACACAGCCCTGTAAAGCTGGGCCCAGCACACAGCTGCCCTTCCCCAGCACAAAATGAGATAAGACAGGGAGGGTTTGTGTCTTCTTCTGCCACCGAACACCCGGGCCCATTTACTGCTTCCTTCAGCAGCACTGGCTTCAGTTAATTTTTAGCATGGGGCAATGAATTCCCATCCACCTTGAGTGATTTTCCCCATGGTTTTTAATTCAAACCTGTTGCATCTAAATTTATTGGTAAATGTAGTCTCTAGATAAATTTATTCTCTCCTAAAAAGCCTGTACCTTCTTACGGTAAGATTTAGAATTACCGCTGAAAAACCACAACTTCATTATTTTGGTTTCTTTGATTATCAAATTGCCCTGAAGAAGGAGACGGAATGCATGGATGGAAAATATGAAAGCAGAGACAGAAAATCAGTGTTGCCTGCAGGGCCACCAGAGAGGACATCCCCGATTCCTGCTGGGCGCCAGCTCCAGCAGTGCAGCCACCAGGACACAGAATATCCTGGCAACAACCAGTGCACAGCAGCTCCTGCCAGCCACACAGCCCTGTAAAGCTGGGCCCAGCACACAGCTGCCCTTCCCCAGCACAAAATGAGATAAGACAGGGAGGGTTTGTGTCTTCTTCTGCCACCGAACACCCGGGCCCATTTACTGCTTCCTTCAGCAGCACTGGCTTCAGGTAATTTCTAGCATGGGGGAATGAATTCCCATCCACCTTGAGTGATCATCCAAGGGAACCCTGTGGTTTAATTCAGCCATCAGGTCCCAGGAACTGCAGAAAGGACAGCAAACATGGCTGTTAAATGTTATACCTGCACTGTACACACAGGTGCCAGTTTATAGGGTAACACTTTGCCCCTGCCCCTATCAAAAAACAGGCACAAACACATGTGAAAATACAGGAAACAAAAGGAAGACTGATCCATCCAAATGATGTTGATAACCTCCAAAACTCATTTTTAACTGCAAAGAAAAGATCAGTTTTAATCTAATCAGGCATAAAAATCACCTTTCTTTTCAAGTCCATAAAGAAACCAAGTGCTTGTGTGGATAGCCAGAGGGGGACATATAGATAAATATACATGATTTCTCAAAAGGGCCAAGAGTTTCTGGCCTATATAAATTCCCTACATCTCTGATCCTGCAAGGGAAACTCTGATATTATCTAAAAAGATACATTAGCTACAATTGCAGAGACAGTTCACTCACTGAGTAACAGGTGAAGTAAAATGGATTTCTTTTTTGGATTTTATTTAATTTAGACACCATGACTAATGTGAATTAAGGAATCACAAATACAGGGATGAAAAGGACCCCAGTTAGTCTGACAGATGTTTACCTAGCTTGTCCTTAGAGATTTTC
Source organism: Ammospiza caudacuta (assembly GCF_027887145.1). Classification (NCBI taxonomy): domain Eukaryota; kingdom Metazoa; phylum Chordata; class Aves; order Passeriformes; family Passerellidae; genus Ammospiza; species Ammospiza caudacuta. The sequence goes on from NC_080598.1 coordinate 1,206,115, forward strand.
AGCGATGGAGATTCTACAATGCTCCTGTCTGCAAGGCAACTTCTTGTGCAAATCATTAGAAAAACATCTCCATATTTCCTGCCTCTATTTCTACCATACTTACTGCAGCCCATGATTGCAGAAGACAGAGCTGCATCCTGTGCATGTCAGTTTTTAACTCTGCTTCCATTTTTCCAAGAACTTCCATTTTAAGCCTAATATCAGGGACTGTAATTTTGAAAAATCCTTCCTTCCCACCTTGTCTTAACACTGACCTAGCACAACCTTTTTAAAATAGGGAATCCAAAACCTACTGTGTTTGTGGTCAGAAATGACAACAATCAAAGTTAGAAGACAAATGAGCTACTGTAAAGAAAGAGACTTACACAACTCTGCATCCCCCACAGATTTCTAAGAGTTTGCTATTCCCAGTGTGGTCTCTGTTCCTCCCTGTCACAACGTTGTGTAGTTTTTAGACTGCATGTCAATGTTTGGAATGGTGGCTGGCTGTTACTTTGGTACCTGCCTTTACTCCCAACACCACAGTTCTTTCATTTCCTTGGGAGGGACTTCTTGAAGGAGACCCACGTTGAGGTGGAAGGGAGAAGAAAAGGAGATAAGCCTTCCAAAGGCCACCTTTATCTGATCATCCTCCTCACCTCATCACTCTGTGCTCTCCCAATTTGCCAAGAAAATTACACAAACCCTATTTTTCTGTTAGATTTAAACTAAAAAAAGAGTAGAACTCACACAGTAAGAAGGATGCACTTCTATCAGTCTAGCACACAAGCACAATACCACCATTAAACAAGGCTTATAAAATCAAATGCATAAAGTCCATTCCTTATGCTATACCGATGAGTTAATTTGATTTTAATGTAAAATGAACTAATACTTGACAGCCATATAGTTAGTGGATGAGTCACAACATTCTCATTAGCTAGAGAAGAGAAAGGGAGTTAAATTGCTCAGTAACTGGAACCACACTTGCAACCTCTCAGATATTTTTGTGTCCATCCACTATTGCTCTGCTACTAAAAATCAGAAATTATAACATTAACATATAAACAAAATTGGTTCAAATACTTATATAGAAAGAAGTTCTCTGCTTTGACCTAAAATTGGTTTTTTTTTACACTATCACAAGAATTTACTTCACAAAGCAGAGACATTTGATCATGCAACACAGAACAACACAGAGACTTGGCTTTTGCTTTGCTACAGCTCTAAGAAAGGTGGCTCATACTGCACTTCTTTCACAAATCAGGTTTTATATGAGTGCACTGCAGTGGAAATCAATCCCAGTGAATCCCACACTGCCTCCAGGAGCTGGCCCTATACAATGGGATCTATAAAGCTAGGTATTATACGAATGATATAAATTACACTATTATATAAATTCAGGGACTGGGCTGGACAAAGAAAATGCCGGCCCAGCCTTGATGTTTGACTTGACTTGAAGTGTCTCCAAGAAAGACACAATGGATTGTGTGTCTAGAGGCTAAGAGGAGCCTTTGCTACTGTCACTCATTTTCTCTCAGTCTTCCTTAACTCCCTACTGACAGCCATAAACATAATGAGTTATTCATTCCGAGGAGAGCTTGAATAGGAGATGTTCTGCAAGACGTAATTAGCGATTGTAATTTTATTCACAGCATATTGCGCTTTCCTTAGGTGAAGCTGTAGGATGTAAGAAGTAAAAGCACATCATCAGCTAATCTGATCTAGCACTCTGAGCTATGTGGGTCAAGGATGGCCTGCCTCCTAAGCCCTGCAAACAGCAGAGATCCTTTTAGGGCCGACAGCCACCTGACAAGCCCATCTCTGAGCTGCTCAGGGAGGGTTCCAGCCAGACAGGAGCAGCTCTCCCAGTCCCCACACTGGGCTGTCGGCAGCGCTGGGCTCACAACGGGCAGCCAGGCTGTCCTAGTAATGTCTGCCTTAATTGTCACTGCCAACCTGCTCCCCCCCCTGCCAGTTTGCAGCTTCCTCGTCCTCTGCCTGGATTGGGATTGAAGGCACTTGAGAGGATAGCTCACACTCAGACTCAGGTGTTTATTACTTCTCATCTATGTCACAGCCTCACAGGCAGTGAGTTCTGCAGTTCTTCACTAACAAGGCACAAAATGGCTAACTATCTTTTGTTACAAGGCCTTTTAAGGCTAAACTATCCAGTTAAGAAACGACACCTAAATTATTTTCACTTTTAACCCAATATCTAATCACTTGAAGTCCACAATGTGGAGTTTCCTGATCAATTACACAAAACCACCCAAACCCATGGAGAAGAAGGTGAAGAAGAAGGACCAGCCTCTACCCTAAAACCTCCATCTTGCTTTTACTATATTACTATATTCTAAAATCCTAAACTCTACATTTTCCACCCTGCGATGTTACACATTCTATTCAAACTCCCAGTTCTGTCATTCCATTTTGGAAGCTTTCTCCACAGCCCCAGGTCAATGCAGCGTTCTCTTGGGGGTCAGTGCCTGCCTGCACAGACACCCTGAAATTCGCAACATCCAGAACACCAACACTCCCCCATTTGGGAGCAGAGCTCTGAGCTGTCCCTGTGCCACCCCAGGTGGGTGGCACTGAGTGGCACCCATGGCCAAACTGCTCCTGACCCCCCTCCATCACCATAGCAAGGGCAGACCCAAAATAATTTATTTTAGACCCAATTTTCATTTCCTGCCAACATGCATGCAAAATCTAAACACACAACAGAACCGTGGTGTCAAAACTTACCATGTTTTCATTTCAGGCTCGGAAGGCAACTCTTCATGGAGGTAAAATCTGTGCAGTTTGACAGACTGACACAGTTCTGGAGACATTTTTTTAGAAACATCATAATAATGGCCAAACTTTGTATATGTTGTTGGGCTGGTCTGTGGAAACAACAGTACTGATTACAATCTTAAACTATTATCTGTCAAAGGAAAGTAATTAACTAGCAATGCACTTCAAACTTCTGGTTTTTTTCCCATTCAGCCTAAATAAAAGCTTAAAGTAGAAAAACGTTATAATAATTACTACTAAGTTTTCATTCCCCCATTGCCATACACGAATGTAAATCTTTCACACAGAGTTCAGCCTCTACTATTCCAAGTTGCAGCACCAAAGTGAAGCCAGATAATTAAAAGAATGCATTTTTTGCACATGTTCTAGACAGATGATCACAAATGTGCAGAGGCCAGATCTATGAAATCAGCAGAACATTGTGTGTTCAGTCTCTTTGATTTTTCAGTCTCTGACAATTATATGGGTGCTGCAGAAATATTTTCAGCTGACTTTGAAAACTTTTCTCTTTATTTATGATCAGTTAAAATAACCCAACCATTGCATCTTCATATAAGTGATTTCAATAGAAAAATAAGAAATAGTTTAAAATTATTTTCAGTTCCTTGAAAATCAAATAAACAGGCTGAGCATTACATGCAATTACTATGATTTGCCATAATGAAGATACATTTTCTTCAGATCTTAATTTTGGTACATGAAACACCATAAACCAAATTTAATGTATACCTGCGCAGGAATTACACATTTTGAACATGCTGTGCTGTTAAATAGAGGAAATAAATGCATCTGTTTGGTCCATATTAATGGAATTCAGAACAGAACTTGCAACATTATTTGAATTATAAATGAAATTTAACACCCCTAGAGACCCCTCCTCCAGACTGTTATACCATGAAATATTCAAGTAGATAGTATTTCACCAAAAAAGGTATTGAACTGTTAAGATTAGTTAGAAGGATTTGATTTAGGGTAAATATTTTGAAATTATTTGACTAATAGGTTTTAGGCCTGGTCAGTTATCAGAGAATATCAACAGTAACAATAATGCAATACTTCTCCCAGAATAACCAATGAAACCCAAACTTTTAGTTAAAAGAAATAATTAGTTTAAAAAAAAAATCAAAAACCCGTGGAATTGCTTATGAATATCTAGTCATTTGAGGCAACTAGTTTTACTAAAAAAATTATATAGAAAAGCACATTCTCTAAATCAGTGTACCAATTTATTTCTTGGTATCTGATTTTCAAAGCAGGCCATTCAATAAGACACAACATTCCATCAAAATTTAAATGTTTTTCTTGTAAAATGTAACTTTATTCAAAACAAGGATTCTGAAAGCAATTTAAACAGGGGCTGTTCTTTGGCCTATAATCTATTCTTTATCCGGATTACAGATCAGAATGTTTTTACTGCAATCTCTGCCAGAGCTCATCTTTTTATTGTGTACTTCCAAGCCCCCTTAATGTTTTAGAAAGGCCTTGACTAACTGAACTTTGATCTGATGTCTTCATTGAGAAAAGCTCCAGGTCGCCCATTTCAGATGCAAATCCTTCCTGAGGCCCAATAGAGTTTAGTAAAAGACAGCAAAAAAGAAGAAACAAGAAGTTTCCAGGATCCTCTTTGAGAATCCTGAGGCACATTGGTGTCCTTAATCCACCCCGCCGCAGGGATTAAGGTAGGTGATAACCTCTCCCGCTTCCAAAGAATGAGCACAGCGCCCACAAACTGGGTGGAGCCTGGGATTTGGCGCTTATAAAACCCCATAAAAGCAATAAAAGCTGGGTCCGTGGCAGAGGGCCCTGAATAGGGCTCAGTGTCCTGCATTCCCAGGCTTAGCAGGGAGCTGCTGGGAAGCCTACCTGACCCAAGGAAGCGTGAATAATGGACCGGGGCAGAGCGGCCGCGCGCGGCCCACACTCGCCAGCCCTCTCTGACACTGATACCTCAGGCCTCGAGTTTTTCCTCCTCTTGGTTTGGTTTTAGCTTTGTATTAAGTTAGTTTATAATTTATATTAAGCGCTACTAGGATCTTTTCACAGGATGGTAAGGAAAAAACAATCCCATTCCAGCTGGAGGCTCAAGGACAATCTCTTCAAAATTCAGGCCCAAAGCTTAAACAACGTGAGAATAGGAGGGTGGGCAAGCAAGCAAGGAGGATGAAACTTCATCATTTGAAGCCATTAGTTGGACAATTAACTCCAACACGCAAATAGATTAAAACATATAAAAAATGTGAGATCTCATGACCAAGCCCTCTTTTGCTTCCATCTTGGAGGCATCTGGGCACTGCCAGGGCATGGTCTTTGAAGGCACTTCCATAAATGTCCACTTTATTCCTCTGAACTCCTTCTAGCTTCTGCTCCAGCTCCTCAAGAAGGCATCACTACATTCCTTAGAAGGCTGGAGGCTCAGGCCGGCTCTTTCCTGGATTCCTGGTTTGCACAAGGAGAAATGCTCCAAATTGTCAGCGAGCAGAGCGCGCTTTTACGCTACCGTCTGCTGTTAATGTTTCTAATTGCAACCCTAATGTGCTAGAAATCTCAGATTTAGGATGAACCAAGGCAGAAAATTGATTTCATGCTGTGACAGTTTATATATTGCCCCAAGAACATAAGCAGTTCATTCAAAAAAAAAAAAAAAAGGAGAAAAAAACCCCACACTGTCTTGCATTGCTAAAGAGACTCTCCAAATACTCAAAAATTGAAATTAATTCACCTCTGATATAGATATAATTAACAAACTGGCAAAAGCACATCAAGCACAACAAGGTCTTTCACTCCAACAGATTTCTTATAAATCTATTTTTTTCTGATGCAAGGTATATGCAATATGTAGAAAGAAACTGGGACAGCTGTGAAGAGCACTAATACAAATGCCTAAGAACAAAAACCAGGTACCTGGCTGGTCTAAACAGGGTCAAATAAATGCAAAGGGAACATCTGAACTACCAATCAAAAAATCTATTATTACTCAGAAACAGTAAACAAATCAATCATCAAAAATACCACAAAGACATCTTTTACTCAGCATTCCTGCTCTGTATTTAGCCAGATAATGGGTAGAAAAGTTTCTGCTATCATGCTTAGAGTTCTAGCTAAAAGCAAAGCTAATTTTTCTCTTTCACAGTTGAAGCTATTTGACAGTAGTTTCTGAAAATGCACTGGCATATTAGTTCAATCAGTTTGGAAAATATGCCTTGAAATTTTATTCAACATTGGTTTTTACCAGCAAAGGAACATTTAAAGGAGGAATCACAACCAAAGTTGTTCATTAAGGTTTAGAACTGAATGTATTGTTATGGGTAGCAAGGCAGTATCAGATTTTTCCTCAATGGAGTATAATCACCAATCCAATTAACATAGAACGGAGCAAAAATTTTATGATAACTGCAATACAAAATATTGAAAAATATAAATTTAAACCATTTTTACACCAGTTAAAATGTCCTGAGGAATTTTAAGTATAGACTGTTTAAGATTGATACTTTTATTTGTGTGCTTTAATTTTTGCATAAATTTAACATACACATAAAGATATTGTGCCTCAGCTATTGAGAATGATCAAGGTCCAATTCAAAAAGCAGCAACAAGGGAAACTCCCCCAGAAAAACTGACAATCTTATTCTGTCTTGCATAATCAATTTTCAGTAATCAAGGGTACATACATCACGCATTTTCAAGAAATATTACATTAGTGGAAGAAGTGGTTACTGCTATGAGCTTAAAGATGAGTGGACACCCAACTGAATTTTTAAAATAATTTTTCTATGTTGTTAGAACATCAGAACACAACATCAGAACACAATTTGTTAACAACATGCAAACGTTTTCATATCAATGTACAAGGAACTCTGCTAGATTTTAAAACAGACAAATTATTTTGGGGACGGTTCAGAGTGGCACAGCAAGCTTCACAATAATAAAATTGATGAGATTATATGATTACCCTGGAGGCTGTTTGATTTGGCATGTCACCATATATAAGTCTTTCCTGACACAACTGTATAGCCATGTCTGTGCAATTTCACAGAAAACCAAACATGCCAAGCCTTGTAAGATCATTTTGTCACATTCCAATTATGTTTTTAAGAACACAACTGAACTTACTAGGCAGGTATGACTACATCTAAACCAGAATTTATAAATGTAGACTAAAGACAAAACCAGGATTTGATTCTGGACAGCCAGAAATGCTGTAACTTTGTTAAAGACTGATTGTGCCGCTGGATTAAATAAGAAAGGCACCAGCCATGGGAGATTGATCATCCACAAAACAAAACACCAACAACTGTAAACTCTGAAAGACTGACCACTGAGCTTGTTCCTTACATTGTCCCTGCCCAGTGCTTAGCTCCCAGTGGCAGTGAGGCTGAGAGAATCTCAAGTGCTTGCTTTGGTTGTTATGCACATGGATAAGCAGGTCAACAGCTTGCTTCCACTGCAGACACCCACTAAGTCCTGTTGATTAAACCTACTTAAGTAATTTGTGTGCAACTAAATTTGGGCCAAGTTTGGAAGCAAGCACATCACCCTAACTTTTCATTAAAAGCTGTCTTGATTTGATAATGCTCATTGAAAAACCCCATGGCTTTTTACTTTTAAATTACTATTGTCCGTATGGATTTTTAGAGTACCTCCAAACTCTCAAATTCCCTTTCTTTTTGCATCATTAGTAATTAAAATATTCACTGGTGCGTGATAGTTTTTCCTCAAGAGGCAATCCTATAACACTGCCCATTAGCAGCTCTGTTGTCTAGGTTCTACTGAAAAGCATTTGCTTTTCAAATTCATTTTGAGTGCAAAAGGAGAGAAGCAGGAAATAGGCATTACCTCCATTTTTGGTAAATTTTGGTAGCGCCAGGCTATTTTCATGGAATCCTGAGAATCCTCAGACTTCACAGCCGCTGCTTCATCTCCCAATTCCTTCCTGTAGGAATCATCAAGCAAAGGGGCTGGAAGTTCCTACAGGTGGAGAACAAAAAAATGTCAGCTATCTGCAAGAGAAACAGCAGCTCAGGTTTTTATCCACACCCCCCTCCAGCCAGATAACACAGTTATCTGACTATAATGGGCAGCTGCAAAATCTGTAAAAGATTAATAGGTTAAAAGAACTCTTCTGAAGGACTGGCTCCTACTAATACTGAGTAGGAAAGAACTCCATGTAATTATTACTGGAAAAATGAATTATAGAAGTAAAAGAAAGAAAGCAGAATGGAAATACCACATTTGATGCTCTGCTTCATCTTGAGTATTCCCATTCCCATTGAGTATCACCTATATTCTTTTTTTTTTTTAATATTTCTTTAGAGGCTGACCTCCTAAACTACTCCATTTCTGACAGTGGGCAAGTTCCCTGCATATTTAAACCTATTTAAGCTTTTTCCCATAGCAAATTTAAGCCGATTTTAACATAAGAACTTTGTTAGCTGCCGTAAGTCTTCCAGAAGTCTCCAACAGATCACAACAGCCTACAAGCACCAGCTGAAAGCCACTGCAACAGGATGGCTTGAATTTTCTCTTCTGCTAACCATTAGGCACGATATCTACTCATGAGGGATATCTCATGGACACAAACACAGGAAAGGAAGGGAGGAATGCTCAATTCTGGACTTTTAATAGTTTCTAATGTACTTTCTGCCTTTGCGGCCCTGCTGAATAATTCAGTGCTGAATTCAGAACTCATGCAATGGGCTTCTACAGCCACTGGAAAAATTAAGTGCAGTGAAGTTTTCTGCCCCAGCTTTATCACAGCCATTCCTGTGAGCTGGAGGGCAAAGAATCTCTGCTTAAAACAGAACTAGGCTCAGCTAAAACTCTGTTTTCCTAGAGCAAAGGCTTCTGAGGAAGACATGCCTCAAGGGTTAAACCCGCAATGAGCTAGCCAGGAGCTCTGTATTGTGTGTGGAGACCGTCAAAAAGCAAATTTGAAACCTTTAGAAGAAGAATCTGGATTGAAGGGTGGGACACACACCAAACACTGCACACAGGCAGGGCTTATGGTGACCATAAATACCCAGGTGACACTCGTGGCTTTGTGTGGGTACACGGGGTACAAACTCAGAAAGGAGACAATGAAACTTTTAACACATCCATTTCGGGTTTAGTGTTACACTTATCTACTATGCATAAAATTAACATTCATATATAACAATAAATTACTAGGAATTTTAATATTACTTACAATAATATGTAATATGTATTAATTTTATTCATATGTATTAATTTTATTCATAATGTAGTTTATTTGTATATTTATTTTCTTTACAATAATTTTATTATTATTTATTAATTTATTTTATTAATAGTTAAATCTTATTATAATTATAAATATTATAATTAGACTTTAATAAATAAGACTTTAGTAAATAAGCAAATAATATTAATAGCTAAAAATTATTCAAATTAAAAACTATTAATGTGCATATTTCTATACATAACCTTACTAACAAGACGTGCTACTTAGTTTGCTTTGCATAAATTAACATCTAGAATTATGTAAAAAAAAAGGAGATTTCAGATAATTGCTTCTGTCACTTCCTAGGGTTGGTCACCACACTATAATAGTTTTTATTATTTTATAATTATTATATAATATATATTCTTATAATTGCTATAAATATTATAATTATAATCATTGATATTATAATAAATATTAATAGCTAATAATTATTCTAATTAAAACTATTAATATGCATATTTCTATACATAACCTTACTAACAATAAGTGCTACTTAGTTTGCTTTGTATAAATTAACATCCATAATTATGTAAAAAAAAGGAGATTTCAGATAATTGCTTCTGTCTCTTTCCTGGGGTTGGTCACCACACTTTCTGAGGCACCAGGCAATGGAAGTTATGAAAACTTTTATAAACTTTATAACTTAATAAAGTTGCAGAAATAGAACAGCTGTATCTATGTGTTTCAGCAGCTCAGCAAAAGATACAAAACACACCTTTGAGCAAGTTATTTTATTTCTTTTGCTTTTACAAATGAACTGCAAAAGCCTGGTAATGACTATTCATGAGAGCAATTATGTACAGAGCTATATTTTTTTGAGATTTATCACAGCTTGTTTAAAAAATACACTTGCATACAATAAACTCATTACTGTGGTAATAAAAATAAGGCTTTCTGGGTAGGAAAACTACACCAAGGTGAAAATTTTGATTTAGTATTTACGGTTTTCAATAAGTTTATAGATTTATAACATCTGCTTCAATAAAAAAACTATTACTTTAGTCAGAGTTCCATTACATCCACCCAGCAAGAAAGTAGGCAAGCTTTCAAATCAAAGAATTCCGGCAAATGGGGCAAGATGAAAACAGAACGCTGTACTGAAAGGTTCTGAGAAAGAAAGTATAAATACAAAGCACCCAGATGCATTTCACATACATGCAGATACAAACCACTTACATTTACTTCTAAGAGCATTAGATGAAGTATTTTTCTTAAAAAAGTTACATTGAATTGTTAATTTTATAACTGAGCTATCCTCAACGGAGTTAATCAATCTTGTTTTCCCACTGAGATGTTACTTTGAGAACACATGCTGAACAGTTCAACTATTGTGCAGATTTAATTTCCTTATAAAATTATTCATAGATTTAAACATATTTAATAAATAGATTTAGAAATCTTTATTAAACATTTCATCCAACTCCCTAAGCCTGCCCCTGGTTCAGACATCACATCACTGCAAAGCCAAAAGGCAGGAAATGGCAAATTGTACAATTCTCCTTCCTGCAGGTAAAGAGGAAAACAGCAGCATTTCTTACAGCTGTTTAATATTTTTCCCCCCTAGAATCTCTGCAAATGCCTGTAACTTGTGCTGCTGGTTCGTTGTTATGTAATAATTGGGAAAGTCAAATTTGAGACAGGGACATTCACTACAAAAATTTGTCTGTTTTACCCATAAAATGTATTTCATGCTGAAAAAAGAACAGAGGTCAAGACAATAAGGGTGAGAAGTTCTCCAAGCTGCTTAAATAACCTCATGTAACACTGAGCAAAAGTTCCTGCCTTGCAGTGAGAGAGCAAAAGCTCCTTCCATGATGGGAGACACCACAAATCCCAGCTGCTGACGCCCAAAAAAGTCAGTCCAAAACAATCAGAGGCACACACACCACCACTGCAACACAACTTGGCACCGTGGTGTGTCCCAACTGCTGCTAAAACGAAGCAGATTAAGAGATCAAGGAAAAAAAATGGTTTCACCTGAAGCTGATAAAAGATTTTGGCTGCCAGAAATTAAAATCTATCAAAGTATCCATCTGAAACAGCCTTTTTGTTTTGTTGTTCTTTGCCAATATGGCTTGCTTTTAATTTCTAACACAAGAAAGAGTTTTTATTTTGACATAATAAAAAACTTCTAACAATAGAAGGGCACAACTTAGGTCTGGTTTATTCTGTCTTGTCCCTTGGAAGGAAAAGGAGAACCGACCAGGAGCACTCCAAGAACCCTCTCAGACCAAAATCAACTTTTTAAATGCCTTTACCTAATAACTACCATGCTTAGCTGAAGAATGATCCTTAGATGCGCCAGGTCCTTGTCCCTGTGCAAGGGACACTGAGATTTAAGACATTTCTGGGCCTCCCACATCTCACAGCCGTGCAATTTTCTATCTTTTCTTTGTTCTAAAGCAAAGATATCCTGAATTACACTCTTGGATGTTGGGGTTGTGAACTACATGGCCTCTGTACACAATAAGCTGTAGCCTGGAGAAGGTGCTCTGCCTTTGGATAATTTGAAGATCAACCAGTTTTATTAACCTTTTATTACATTCCAAGATATAATTTGAATGAGCACAAAGAGAGGAAAAAAAAATCCAATCCTATTCAAGGTCAGAGTTTTGTCTGTCATTTCATCATATTCTATATAAACAATAATAAGCAGAGCGAATAAAGAATGTTTGCCTCCAGATTTACATCCTAATTTTATCACTGTGCATAAAGCAACCAGCTTCAGATACCCTCAACTCCATTTTCACCAAGATGGATGAGAAAAGAGAGGCAGAACATGCAGGAGCTGTTTGAAGGTATGTCTGTGTTCACTAAAAGCCAACATGCCTTCACCAGCCTGCCTGAAGACTCAAGAAAATACCTAGATGGTCACAGTTTTTCCTTAGGATGTACTGATTCATGTATCTCAGGCCTCAATTTAAAATTTTAGTTAGTTTACTACTTCTAGAATAGTCTTCCTTCAGTTTAACTTAGGGACAGAACCCATAAAGTTCACAAAGTTCTAGTTAAAAAGTTTTTTTTAAATTTTATTTCTTTACATGTTCAATAAAATGAAAAAAAGTTATAAAAAAGGAAAATATTTTACAAGTTTTATTCTAATTCATATTACTCTTTGTTATTAATAATTTTTTCTTTGTACCCTTTTAAAATCGTAAACCTACTTGACCTTTCTCCTAATCCTACCTCACAACAAAAAGTAAGTAAACTAATAATTAATCAACACTAAACCCACCACAATTCTTGATATAATTAGCCAAAAAAATCTCAAATTAACAAACCCAAACAAATACAATGGGCAATACTGAAAACACTGAATGATCCACAAATCTCTTTTTTTCTTCATATCTGCTTTTATTCTTCACAAATAACTAGAATTGGAACGAAAGGCTTTCCCCTTTTCTAACTCTGGTAATTAAATGCAATTCTTTCTCTCAAGAAAGGAACTGTTTCCAAAGCTGACCATGCCTGAGTGACACAGAGCACCTCAGTGTGAGAGTTGGCAGCCCAGCTCTCATTATACAGATATATCCTCAAAAGTACATCTGTCATCACACACACATCCTCAAAATTATATCTGTCATTAGCCTCAAAAGTAAAGGCTCAATGTAGCCTCAAAAATAAAGGCTGGATCTGTACTTCACAACTCCTCAGCACCATGGAAGGCTTCATTCCTGTCCAAGAATGACATCATTTAGGATTTAATAGATTCATGTTCTTCCAATCAAAAGCAGAATTTTAGAAGAAGGCAGTATTAGCAAAATAGGTCAGATTTATTTACAAAATTTCAGGCAGAATCTGGAAATCAAAGTGGTATTTAAACAATGGACCAAGAAAAGGAGAGTTGGGCTATCAGCCCATAATGTCTTTATTTAATCTATTTTTGCTGAAAAATATCTCAGCTTCCACAACACAGAGCCTTGAAAAGCTTTGGGACTGAAAATTTTATATCATCAGTGTGTCTGTCAACTTCTGAGAACTGTTACATTCTCCCAGGCTAAAAAAAGACAAATCTATCATAAGGTACATAAAATAAAAAACAAAGCATGTAGCAGTGCATTAGTTAAAATAAAAATAAAAAACCCCCAAAAACATACAGCATTTCTTGGGGTCAACTAAAATACAAATCTTTGCTATGCAGCACGAACACACAAAAAGGCAGACCAGTGCTAAAGTTATTAAGGGCAGCTAGGCTGGAGAGAAGGAAGCTTGTTGAGGTTTATGAAATGAAAAAATAAAGTTTGGGAGGAAAAAAGAGTTTTCTGGTGCGGTCACAGTAAACGACAAAGCAATTAAAATAATTTTGTTTCCTGCCAACCAAGCTACGAAGGTTTTACTGCAAAGAGGGGGTAATTTGTTTCAGTAATAAAGCTTTTATCTTTGCAATAAACCGCTGGAGGAGCTGTACCTGCTGCAGTCCTGCTCCTTCTGGCTTTGCTGCCCCAGCACTGAGCCTGCCTTGCTTTGGCAGATGCACGAAGCAAAATCAGATTCTAACAGTTTGACCCCTCTCACTTCTTGTGTTCTCTGGGGGATAATAAAATCCAAGATACAATCCCACAGCAGTTAATGAAGCTTAACCTCACACCCTCTTAATTACCAATGCATTACACCAACTATAGGCATCATACTCCTCTCTAAGCTATTTTACAATTCTAAAGAAGTACTACTGTGCTATTATTTAGCAACATAATCCAAGCTGTATGTGAAATCCCTCTTATAAAAAATCCTTTGATCCTTATGGGTTTCAATAACTGCATAACTCAAAGTACTTAAGAATTTAAAACATTATCTATTCATGTACCAATAAAAATATTTTCCACGCTGATTTATGCAACTATTTTGAAGTGCAGTTATTATCACAAGTATGATAAAAACACAAAATAAAACAATACTAAAGGGATAACGCTAAAATAAAAATACTAAAGATACTAAAATTCACATGAATTTAAGGCTCTTTTTCATCATGTTAATTTTTAGCATTTAAAGGACACCAGATGGTAAGTCAGGAAGGGTAAATATTTTCTTTTCAACAATGCATTATATAAATGTCAGTTTAAAGGGCCCTACTCCCAAAAGGAGGGGAGGATTCTATTTTGATTGTAAATACTTGTGAATACAAGGTGCACTGGTAAAGAATATAAATAAATGGATGCCAATTTCTCTTCTTTCAGCAGCCCTTATACAATAACTTATTTCCATCTCCAGGTAAGGATGAGTTACAGAAATTTCCCCTTGACATTCAGAAAGACCTAACATGTGCCAGCCCAGGGTAAACAAGAATTGTGTGAACAGAAACAGGAAGAGATATTCCTCTGTTTTAGGAAATAAGAAGAGCCTATGTAGTCTATTTTTAAGCCATGACAATACAGTCTATACTCCACATACACACAAGTAAACCCCACAATAAGTCACAGAACTCCTTTGCTGTAACTCCCTTGCACTGTGGCTGCATTTCACAACACTTAAACACAAGAATGCCTATCAGACAATCAGATGAAATTTTCTAAAGATTCCATATTTTTCTGAATCAATTCATGAACGCTTAAGTATGTGACAGATAAATATAGCAGAGAATGAGGAAGTAAAATTGTGTGAAGGAAATGAGTGGCCTTGTCCCAAACTCTCTAAACCCTGCTGCATGCACAATGCTCAACTCTGAGCCTAAACAGAGTTAACGATAACAGCATTATTCCTGAAAACCTTCAGAGATGACCACTGGAAGCAACAGCTCATTAACTACAAAGTTACTAACTAGATTTGTTAAACAGATATTTGTGGACATTGAAGCCCAAACATTTAGATTTTATCACTTTTATGATACATCTTTGTCATGGTTTGATGCTGGCACAATGCCCCCACGAAAATATATTCTCCCTAGTGTCTGCTGTGAGGCATGACCAGAAAGAGAGCAAAGAAAAAAAGTTTTATTAACCTACAACTATATGTAAAAAGTAACACACACATAACTCAGAATCAAAACCTTCCAAAGCATTCCTCCTCCTCCTCCCCCCACAACTTCCACCACCACATGAAACAGAACCTTAGATTCTTAATCCAGTTTCCACCACTCAGAAAATCAACTCTCATTTAAAGGCCACGTGCCACAGTTGAGACAGCCACAACCCACAGCGTCCCCAGACTTCCAAAAGGCTTCAGCCCGTGCAGAGTAACACCTCACCTCTTGAGGAGGCTGCAAGTTCTGCTTTTATTGGTCCTTCAGCCCAGCCTTTTATGCCCTGCTTTTGATGCCCTGCCCCTGTGTGCCCTCTGTGTGATTGCTCAGCACCCCTGGGCACCCCATGGCTCCTCACCTTCAACAGCATTCACCTGTCCTGCACTGGGCCCCACTCCAATCACCACACACTCTGTGCCCACAGTTTCCATCCCAAGAACTCCTGAGCAATAAAACCTGGCCCAGAGGGGATGAAGTGACTCGGTTTTCATGCAGGATTACACAAACTACAGGACAGAACTGCTCTATCCACCCCAGTCCTTCAGACCTTGAGATCCTGGCTCCAGGAAAGGGAATTCCAGGGGAATCTTGCCATTGATGCCCTGCCCCTGTGTGCCCTCTGTGTGATTGCTCAGCACCCCTGGGCACCCCATGGCTGTTACTTTTAATATCAGTCACCTGTTTTTCACAGCTGCAGCCAACTAGGGATCAGCCACAGCCCCACTCCAATCACCACAAACTCTGTATCTGCAAGTGAGATGGGTGTTTAAAAAACCTCTAAGTTCAGAACTTAAGTTCTGAGGTTCTGAAGTTCTGAACAGTAAGATGATGAAAGAAAATTTCCTTGATGAACAGACTGGCAAATAAGAAATCAAAAATTTGAGCCAAACATTCATTTTCTCTGGCCCTAGAAAAACTTTTTATTGGATTGATCAGACCTTTTCACAAAGATGAAGCTTTATGCTTTAGAGTTTCCAGAGAAGGTACTGCTTTAAAAATGTAATTCTTTTTAAACGCAAGAATTTTTTTTTTCAAGTGTATCTTTCACACCTCTACAACTTCTATGTCAAGATTATAACACAGTTCATAACGGAGAAAGTTGTACATTACAACATAATGAAAAATATTTGCATTTTAACAATGAAAAATGTAAAACAGATTCACCCAACATGCAAGTGAGAAAAGCAAACAGATGAGCGAGAGCTACACAAAACAGAAATTAAATTTTTCAACTCATCTGCCAGGCTTAGCCTCAACCCTCATCTTTGTGTTACCACAAAACTTTAGGCAGTAGGAAAGTTCCTTTCTGCTCTAACTATAATTTGATTTCTGTGTATTAAGTGACACCATTTAGCAGCATGCAGCAGCTGAATCACTGCAGCAAGTTCCTGCAGTTTTGAAAATATATTTAAAAAAAGACTAGGAACGCAGCCCTATTTGCACATATATTTTTACCTTTTGAGGTATTATGCTTTAATTTGTGAGCATCTGAAACTGAAAAAACACCTCTAGCATTGATACATAGCCTCTCTCCCAATACCAGACAGCAAAGAGCAAATAATTAGAATTACTCTCTGAAAACAGACAGCCCTGGCCACTAGCCTGATAATTTCTTCCAGGTTTGCATTTTCCCTTTTGACAAAACAATGCTTTGGGAACATATCCATGAGGTAAAAATATAAGCATCATGGTTGAATGTACTTTGCTGAAGTGAAAAAGTCCATGTACAGCTATGTTTACTTCCAAGGCATTGTTTGCACACACCATAATACTGTAATACAGCAGCCCTGTGGTTTTTATGGCTGTTGTTTTAAAATAATAATAATAATAAAATGGAAATAATAAAAGTTCATTCTGCTAGGTTCTTCCTGCATTCACTTTTCCAGCAGGAAAAGAGTAAATTAGCACCTTCTGTTCTTCAGGCCTGCCCTGTTTGTTGAAGGTAGAACTTTTTTATTCTTGTCCAAATTACATACTTAAACAAATATAAAATTAAAATATATTTTAAAAGTATATAAAAATATAAAATTAAATTTTTTAATTTTAACTTTTGCTTTAGATATCTTTTCAGCTTAGGAACTTTCAAAAATAGTGCTCCTGGAGGGGATCTTTTTGTGTTTTCCCTATTGTTTTTTTCCTCAATAGCCATTACAGCTGCCCACACACCCCTCTCAGCTTCACCACCAGGAGAAACTGCATCTTCCCCTTCCACTGTGAGACCCTTCATCCTCTCCTCTTGGAAGAGAACCTGCAAAAGGCAATCTCAGCTGAGTGCAGAAGTATCCTGCAATAAAATTCCCACTTGAAAACAGACATTCCATTGAAAGGCAACGATCAAAGTTTTCCACAAGAGATGAGCAGACAGCTGTAGAAAGCAGTTCTGGAGCTCCCACTCTTCCACCTCAGGCTTGCAGGTGCCACGTGGAAAGGTCACTGATCCAGCACTGGCCAGGGTGCCACAGGTTAAATGTAGTGCTCCAGGGGATGCTGGTTTGTCTTCCAGAACAATAATGAGCTCTAAGTCTTCCTCACAAGACAGATCATAAAATAAAGAAGGTTTTGTGTCAGAAGGGACCTCAAAGACCATCTCATTCCAACCGCCCTGCCATGGACAGGGACACCTTCCACCAGCAGCTTCCTCAGAGCCCCATCCAGGCTGGCCTTGGACATTTCCAGGGATGGGGCAGCCACCAGGTCCTCGGCAACCTGTGCCAGGGCCTCAGCACCTTCACAGAGAAGAATTTCTTCCCAATATCCAATTTATTTCCCATTGCTCTGTCACTACACTGCCCTTGTGGAAAGTCCCTCTCCAGCTCTCTCCTAACTGGAAAGCTGCTGGAAGGTTCCCCAGAGCCTTCTGCTCTCCAGGCTGAACGAGCCCAATTCTCAGCCTGTCCTCACAGGAGAGGTGCTCCAGCCCCCTGAGCCCCTCATGGCCTCCCCTGCACTCAGTGCAGCAGCTCTGGGCCCTGTGACTGCTGCTGGGGAGCCAGGGCTGGATGCAGAGCTCCTCTGGGATCCCCAGAGCAGAGCAGGGGGGCAGGATCCCCTCCCTGCCCTGCTGGGCACATTTGGCTCTCTGGGCTCTCACTGCTCACTGCCAGCTCCTGCTGAGCTTCCAACATCCCCATCCCTTCTCCTCAGGGCTGCTCTGCATCCATCCATCCATCCATCCATCCATCCATCCATCCATCCTCAGCCCAGGCTGTGTTTGTGCTGGGATTGCCCCAGCCCAGGTGCAGGACCTTGCACTGCCAGGTCCTGCTGAACTCCATGAGGTTCTCCTGAGCCTCTCCAGGCTGTCAGTGTCCCTCTGGATGGAGCCCTGCACACACTGAGCGTGCTGTTGGCAGCTTGGTGTCCTCCATCCAACTTTGCACAGGCTCCACAGCAAAAGCAATTTAACAAAGCAATCTTTATTGTCAAGGTAAGCTATAAATAACCCATCTTTTCTCATGAAAACTTGTGAAAAGCAGTTCTACCCCCCAACTTAAATAAAATAATCATGAATAAGGGTAAAGAAATTATTTTACAGGCAGTTTAGGCAGTTGTAGAATTTTAATGCCAAACCTGAAGTAATGTTACTATTAAATAAATTTTCCATTTACCAATGCAAGCAGTTTTATTTTATGATCAGTCACAGAAGTTACCATATAATTTCTTACATTATATACATTCCCAGTGCTTATGGCCTTAGAGTAAAAAGTTGCCTTTTTTTTGAAGACTGTATGAACAGAAATGCTCTCCAATGTTTAAAATACTTTCTAAAAAGTAGCATGTATATAGTTCTGTAGGTTTTACCAGAGGTGTATAATTTTTCAGCATTACATCTTAATGCCAGTTTCCTGAAGGAGCTTTGACTACAAAAGGCATGAATATATTTTCAAAGGATGATGGATAAATTGGTGGGTGGTAATATATTATATCTTAGGCAGCTGATCAGGGCTTTTTATCCTCTGCCTGTCTTTTAGTTATACACAATTTCAAGATAATTATGGTCTATAAGAATGTCTTTTCCCCTTCCTACTACCAGCAATATAATATATAAGCAAGACAATCTTGGTTATAGGTTCAAGAAACTTCCAATCACATCACAAAATTGGAATAGGGCAATTATGGCATTTCAGCAGAGAGCTGAACATGCAAACAGACTGACCACACCATATGGACACTTAATATGGACACAGTATGGACAGTTAATGAACTGCCTTTATGAATTACACCAGCTAATTAGCTACTGGCTGTGGAATGTATTGAATCCATTCTTGAATTTTACAAAGTAAAACCCAAGCCTAAGGTGTAATTCAGGTTGATTTCTACCATGTCTGTGTTACCTTTCCAGTAAAGAATACAGTCCTATCAGGTACTGAAAATAAATTAATTACTAATCTCATTAATTGAAGTGCAATGGTCAGATAGGCTTTATTAAAATCCCAACACTATGGAGTCATCCAAATCCCAAGCAGCTCATTTTTCTGACAGGAGAGATCTTCTTGAAGCACCTGAAGGTGAGGGTTACTTCACTGACACAGGACAAATCAGAGAAATTAACTCTGCTGTGCCTTGTCTGCTAAACAAAGTTAGTGTTGAACGGCCAAGGGGAGAGTAAACGGCACAGACAAGAATACTGCTGGATACACAAGGGCACAAAGGGAGGCAGAAATCAAAACAAGATGATGCTCACACAGCAATATTGTCCCTGGATTTATAGGCTCCTATGGCAGCACCACCATGGAGTCACAACAGATGAATGAATGCAGCATTCCTGCCTAGAGCCTGCCCTGGAAATTAAGAAGGAAAATGATTCCATATCAGACAACAGAGCTGGGTAAGGCACAGCAAACTGACTGACCCCAGACTCAAAGTGGTACAAGGTGTATGGCAGATGTATGTAACAGAGTCTGCTGGTTATCACATAAAAGAACCAGAAAAACCATGACAGGGTAAGAAAAACTGAATCAAAGGTGAATGAAAGAAAAATAGAATGCGCCTTAGCTACTCCATTTCAAGAAAATTTAATGCAATGCAATAAAAATACTAATTTGGATAATTAAATCTCAATGATAAAAACAACTGCAACAATTGTGTTGTATCATTAGGGAGTCAATACTTGATTATAAGTTATTTAAAACCACTTAATTAAAAAATATAGCACATTCTTATGCAATTTGTACTTGAAAATCAAATTTTAACTTGTTTGTTTAACCTTTATTCTAAACCACAAGTGAGAAAAAATTTCACCCTTAAATGAACCTTCTTCAGGTTTAGGAGCACTAAAAAACTGATTTTTCACAAGCACAATAATTTAGTTGCATTAAGAATATACTTTTTCGTGAATACTGAGGATAATGTTCAAGAGGTAAGGCATAGAATTTACCATCCCTAGGTAGGAAAACAGAAGAGTAATCATTTTGTCCAGAAATAGTCTCTGAAGACACTTAAGGAAATAGCCAGACTTCACTTGATGCAGAAGTAATCAGGAAATTATATGTTACTTCTGATATTAGGAAAGCAGCCTTAGAAAGACATAAAATATTTAATGAAATTTTGCAGGATTATCCTCACACTTCAGCATTTTTTGCACTGTTGCTCAGGCTTTTTCCCTTATGCAATTTTCTCATGACAGAAACTGTCAGTGTTTGATTGGGAGTCCACTGAAGTCTGGAGGGATCCTTTCTGTGTGACCTGATCCAAAGCTGACCATGTTCCCTAGCACAAAAAAGAGTCAGAATGAAATGTAAGTGTAAAGGAAATTGTAAAGACGTTCAATGATGTTTCTATTTTCTACAGGAAACTACAATAAATATCCACACAAACTGTTTCTACCACATAATACTGGAGGCAGCTTAACTACTCTTCCTCCTGGGCAGGGGGAAACTGTAAGCAGTTGGGTTTATTGAAAGCATCCCACTAAGCCAGTGGAATAAAGAAATAAAATAAAGAATAAACAGGTTCCAAGCCTGATTTGGCCTTGGGAGGATCTTACTCCACTGTCCATGGATGGGAGGTAGAGACCTGAATTTAATTCCCAAATCTGGCTAGTGTAAATACTCCTGTACTTCCCCACACATTCTTATGAATCACCAAGATTAATTCATTTGTTGCTATGCAATACGTACACTTTAAAATGCATTTAATTCATCAAGAAATTACAGCTTTACTTAGCAAAAGCAATGAGTCTTATTTACCTTCAAAATGTTGTCAGGATGCTCTTTGGCAGAAGCAACAAACAGGTCATGTCCACAGACAATTCCCTCTGCGAGAAAATACTTGAACAACAAATTGGAGTAAAGGCCATATTTATCCTCCTCTGTGAAAACAAGAATGGTTGGATTTTCTTTTGTTAGATAAATTGCCCACCTGTAGGTTCACAACACTGTAAAAGGCCCCTTTGGGTCTATCTCCTGGAGTATAGAATTTACAACAGAGATCAAAGGTAATATAGGACTCCAAAACTTTTAAAATAATGCTTGATAAGACTGTATTTCCAATTTTTCAAGCCAGAGGAATAGTCCTCAATCAGGCATTTGATTCTAAGATATGGATGGGACACAGCCTCCCTACATGGCTTCCCATTAGTATCAACTAAGATGGCTGAATTTATGGATTAATGGCAAGGGGCTCCTTAATTTAGGAAAACTATGTTAACATTTATATTCCTAGTGCTCAAAACGTGCTTAAAATATTTGTAACCTGCTGCTTTTCAAAATTCAGCCATATTTGGCATGCTAAGCCTATACAGAGGTAACATTCAGAATAGAGACATTGTTATGTCAGCATTTATTCCAAAGTTGTGAAAATTACAAAAAACAAATGGATGTATTGAAGAAACCAAACAATTAGCAATGCTTTTTTTGAAACCTAACCAATGCAAATTCAGAACAAATTCAAAATTCAAAAGACTCATGAATTTGCAGTTTAAGCAGTGAGACAATGCTTGTTAGCAGACACTGTGAATACTGGCCCGCTGAAATGAAAACACAAACTCTGACTCCAGAGAGAGCAGCATTTCCTTCAGCTTCCCTGGTGCAAGTTAAGTGTCAGAAATTAGCAGAATTAGGAAGTCTTAATGAACTCATACAATTAAAACTCAGCATAACTTCAAGCTGTGGGAAGTGGATGCGTGCACAACTGAAATCTGAACCATCTCTGATTTTTTTGTTCTTTATTTGTAGGAAGTACAAACAATAGCACTGTTAATGCACTTTATGGTTTTTGGGGAAAAAGTGAATGGGCTACATTAGGTTTCACTTTTTCATCTCTTAATCTGGCAGCTGAAAGACAACACACAGGGATGCTAAGGCAGAAAAACACAGAGAGATTTTTCTTTATATAGAATGAAAAAAACTCAATTTATTATTTGTGTGACTTGGAAAATATTCCCTAACTCCACATATGAAACAGTAAAATTAAAAATAAACAAACAGCAACAAAGAGAGAAAATGAAAAAGGCATTCATATCCAACTTGTAAAAAACAGTAAAGAGGAAAATAAAAGTACTCTAACTTTGACATGTACCGCAATCAAATGAATCAATGGAGTGAAGGAGAAAAGGAAAGGAGGAAAGTGCATATCCATGAAGGAAAAGGAAAACCAATAGCAATGGGGAAACCTAGGAAACAAATCACAGGGAAGTGTTCTTGCACTGCTACACTCCTAATATCTTGCATGTGCACTGCTCAGTTCTCAGATTAACAAGAAATTCAAACCACAACTGCTCAAAACCACTGGACAAAAACCCAGTTCTCCAAGATATATTCCCCAACCTCCATGGGATATTAGGCAACACACAATTTATTTCCTGTTTTTTTAAACTTCACTGTTAAATTCAGTATTTGGGATAGCAGAGTCACTAGAAGTTAGTCTAAAGCAGTAGCTCAAAACAGAGAAAAATGTTTCATAATCCAAGCACTAAGACAGGAAATGACATAAATCTGGATATCCAAACAAGCCAAAGGGAATACAATAATTACAACACTCTTACTACTAGTACTAGCCACTCTGCAGTTTGTTGTAGAGTCTTAGGATTTTAAGAACTTAAATTGGATTAACAGAACTTACCTTTGATACTGCTGACCTGCTTAGGAGGCCATATTAGCCTTAAATGTACTTGCAATAACACATTGACTTTTTTTTTACTTTTAATAAGGGCCTTATGATAAATATGAACAGTTCTGAATCATAAAAAGCATAGGACTGACAAAACCTTACTGGTGACAGCACTGGGCTCCTTGTCAAAAGTTCATCAGGACGGATTTCCAAACTGCAATTTACTTGAGAATTTGGAGCTTTTAACTAAATATAAGATCCAGTTTATTCTTTCATCCTTATAAAGCCATTATTAATGTTACTGAAGAACTGCCTTCCTACCTCAGGGATAAGACTGGGGATGTAGAGCCAGCTATGAGACTCAGGTGGGCACAAGGCTCAATCAGGTAAAACTGAAACACTCCCACTGCAGAAACAAAAGGCAGAACTGACACTACCTAAGTTTTGAGCAAGTATTATGGTCGTATTTTGTAAATAGTCTTTGTAGCCTGCTTAAATCTTAAACTGTTTCAAGAGGGAAATAAAACCCCATTGCTGTATAAATGTCCCTTGTAACTGGAGTCCAGACCACTGACAGCTCCTGCCCCCTCAAACATTGGCTCTCTCTGGTTATTCTTACTGCTTTATCCTCAGCAATATATTATTCACACTATATTGAATTCCATGTGCTAATCTCCAACTATGAAGCTCTCAATTTAAGAAGCAAAGACCTCCAGAAATCAAAGTGGCAGCATGAGCTCTACTTTTTTTGTTTTAAATTGTCTGAGGCACCTGAAAGAAGCCACCCAGGCTCCCCTGTAATCACATCACTGTGGCAGATGTCACTGGAGGGAGACAATTTTGTTAGATCTCCCTCCCTTTGAACAAGAGAGGAAAAGAACACTCATCAGGCACTCTGGAAGGATCCTCAGCTGCAACATTTACATCATCCTTGCTGAATGAAAAATCTTGGCTTCTCAATTTTTAACCACAGGTTAAAGTTCACCTTCTTCACCATCTGAGGCACAGAAACACTGAGTTGATACGTATTTAACTGACATTTAATGGAAAAGAAGAAAATGTCTCATTTAGTCCAAGTGTTTTATGGCTTGAGTCTGTGTGTAGAACTATACAGACAGTGTTTCTGGATTATCATTTTTGATAATAATTATTCCTTAGAAAGTAAAAAATGTACTCAATTTCTTGTGCCAAACATAACAGAGAAACTCTATAAACCATGGATAAATACAAGAAATCATATGATGTGTTGGTGATAATTTAACTAAGCTAAGAAGAAATGTGGCTGTAATAGTTGAAAAGAATTTTTCTCAAATTTTATTTGAAATGCTGAAATGTTAAAACATATTGTAGAAATAAAGCCACAAAGAACTAGTATATAAACATTTTAAGTGACTTATTGAGATTCTAATTAATTTTGTTGATTCATTGATTTATTTGTAATTTAACAGGGCTAGAGAGGTTCTTACACTGCCATACTCTTCCAAAACCTATTTTCCAAAACAACAAGGAATATTCAAGTTAGCAAATTAAAAACACATTCAGTGTAAGGACACATAATTTTAACATAAGCCCTTCCCTTCTTCTTAAATTTTCATAAGAGTAAACTTGCAGTAAAAAAATAAATTAAGAATTGGAAAGTGATCTAAATATAAACCACCTCATAGCTTCCTACAGTACTCTGAGGATTAGATATGTCTCAGAAAGCCTTTACAAACAGTCTATCTGGAATTGTTAAAGTCAATGCATCTGTAAGAATCCCTCAGTTCTTCAATTTGTCAGCTAGAGGATGCTTTTTATTGATTCATTTCTAGGTCACTAAACTTTTGTGGTATTCAAAAGATCTAAAGTGCATCCATATGGGGCTTTTCTGATAGCATCCATTGTACCCTGCCTTCAGTAGTTACATCCAAAACCAAAGGAGCACAGCTTTCTTCTTGTAAATAAACAAACAAATCACTTAGCACAGGTACTTCAGCGGCTCACTGATCTCTTCCACAGAATCCCAGAATGAAACACTTTCCTGAGAATGCCTGGAGTTAGCACCTGAATGACTAGGACAAATTTTCAACTGTTACCTTTATCTGTAAGGTTTTGGTGCTGTTTAGGTGTTCTGGAAAGGCCCAGGGATGGCCTTGAAGAGCCGGCGCTTCAAAGGACGAGGAGAGACTCCTGATCTTGTCTCGGTCTCGGTGTTTATTAATTGTTTATCTAAAAGATTTTCTTTCAGCCCGACAGAGGTCTGCACAGCAAGTCAGCCATGGGCACACTGCCGAAGCCCCCGGGGCGGTCACTTATCTTTATACCCAAAGTCACGTGTACAATATTTATCATTTTTCCCCAATACCTTCTACCCTTATTAACCGGTGCACTTCTAGTAATAACCAATCCCAAAGTGCCACCATCACCACAGAAGATGGAGGCCAAGAAGAAGAAGAAGAAGGACAGGACACGCCCCAATTCCTCCATCTTACTTCTTTAGACCCCCCTGTACAGAAACCCTAAACCCTGTGTCTTACACTCTAATTAACTTATCCCTTCACCATTCACCCAGTGAAATCCTCCCATCCTCATACAGGTGTCGTCTCCTGTGTCGGATCAAAGTGCAGCCACCAGACACTTCTGGCAACGTTCCAGGACTCCCGAGCCCCCCAAGGGTGGTCTCGGCCTCTCTGCACCTCCATCCTGAGGTGCTGAGATCCCACATTTATCTTTCCAAACTCCTCCACATCCAAAAGAACCACCTTCACTCAGGACACGCAGGAACAACACTTCAGATTGTTTTAGTCCATACCTAGGACAAGCCTGGCCCAAGAGAGCTGGTCCTTCATTGCGAGCTTCACTTCCAGCTACCAAGGCCCAGGAACAAATCAGGCTCCTGCAGCTGCAGCCTTTGCTGGGTGCAGTCCCCACCAGCCACACACAGCACTGAGCAGCCTTCTGCCATTCTTTAGGAACAAAGAGTGTTCTCCAGCTAAGCAGCAGGTGAGTAACTAGTGAAGCATGAAACTACACAAGGAAAAGAGATTATTTACCTAGAAGTTACGCATATTGTCTCTAGGACAAAAGCTCCTCTGATCCTGCAATAAGGACATAAATAAAATAGTCTGTTGTGACTATCCATGGGTCTCTTTCCACATGAGTGTGCTTTCCTGGCTGGAACAGTCATGGAGAAAGAGCAGGATTGTCACTACAAGCACAGGGAATTCCATATAATATAATATGATATAATATGATATAATATGATATAATATGATATAATATGATATGATATAATATGATATGATATAATATGATATAATATAATATGATATAATATAATATGATATGATATGATATGATATGATATGATATAATATGATATGATATGATATAATATGATATAATATGATATAATATGATATAATATAATATAATATAATATAATATAATATAATATAACATAATATAATATGATATAATCTGATATATGATCTGATATAATATGATATAATATGATCTGATATGATATAATATGATCTGATATAATATAATATAATATAATATAATATAATATAATATAATATAATATAATATAATATAATATAATATAATATAATATAATATAATATAATATAATATAATATAACATAATATTATATTATATAAATATATATAAAAATATATAATATATTATATATAATTCCATATAATATAATAGATTTATTATATATATTATTATATATATATATAACATATATTATATATATAATTCCATTCATCATATAACCCTATAGCTGAGCACTAAGGATAAAGAGTAATTCCTGTTTAGGGGTTTTTTCAGCACTGCACTGCATAGGCTACTGTGGAGTCTTTGCTTCTTTTTTGTTAGGGTTGGCATTAAACTGAATTCTTGTTGGGACTCAGATATTCCTTAGTTTTCATTTATATTACAGTCTTAATAATTAATTAATTTAATTATTTAATTAAATTAATTAAATTATTAATTAGTTTTCATTTATATTACAGTCTTATAATACAGAACTGTGAGTTCTACAGTACTTCACTCAAATAAACTAAAAATGGAGCTGTATCTCTCTCTACAAAGCCTTTTAAGGACAAACTGTCCAGTTAGGAAATTACACCTAAACTATTTTTACTTTTAACCCAGTAACTAACTACGCATCTGCAATGTGGACTTTTTTATCTAATTACACAATATTACCCAAACCCATGGAGAAGAAGGTGAAGAAGGACCAGCCTCCACCCTAAAACTTCTATCTTGTTTTACATATATTACTATATTCTAAAACTTAAAACTCTTAAGTTTTCTACTAGGCAATATTACACACTTCTATTAAAGCGACACACTTATAATCTCAGTTTTATCATTCAGTTTTGGAAGACTTTTCTACAGCCTCAGGTCAATGCAGTGCTCTCTTGGGGCTCAGTGCCTGTGAGCACAGAAAGTCTGAAATTCTCAGTAACCAGGGTTCCAGCAGGCTACCAAACACATAAGGGACATTTCTCCACACTTGTCTGTAGCTACTACTCAAAGAAATTCATGGGTTGTAGAATTAGGTCTAGAATCTTAAGGCTTTTATCTAGGGCACAGAAAAAAAAAAAAAAAAGAGAGAAGATCTGTGTGAGGCACTGTAAAAACAGAATTTATTTAAAAATTAACAAATTTAATTATAGAATTAGTGATATGTAACCATGTGACCTTAAGGAAAAACTCCCTCTGCACAGAGGCATTCATGCTCCAAGAGAGGGATGCAGAATAAGCACCACTAGAACTGGAAGAGGAGTAAAAAGTCAGGAACAAAACCCACCACAAGGTAACAAACATCATATCCATAAATACTCTATTTATAATACCTGACTTTCAAACATCACTACATTAAGCAGCATGAAGGTCTTTGAAAAACTCCAGTGGTCATTTGTAGTAGAATTGTTCAAAATGATGAGAGCTGTAACAAGAAAAAGCCTGCAACAATGTAATGTACAGATGGCTTATTTTTTTTTCTCTCTACAAAGTCTAGACAGGTTGCCCTAAAGCTGCCAAAAGCCTGTCATAGCCTATCAGTATTGATAATTTTTTTATCAGATAGATGCTTCTACACTGTGGTCCTGTGACCTAAGGTGTGTCTTTCTCCAGCTATGAAATATGTCTCTAAATTGCTGCAGGTTATAAAATGAGATTATTTGAATAATCTCAAATTCCATTTAAAGATACTTTTCTAATGTCCACGTTTACTAAGCTTGAGGGGACATACTTTGTGTCACTTGCATTTAATTAGCACATGCCAAACCAGAGTTGTCAAACACATAAGTTACAATATTTGGCATTTAGCCATACTTCAGGAAGGTGAATTCTGCTAAATGGTATTTTGTAGGATTATATTTAGCAAATCACTGTTTTGTACCTCTCTTGAGATTATCTTTTTCAGCTTTAAAAAGATGATAAATCCAGTTATATTGGCAAGTGAAGAGAGCTCTTACCACTCAGGTTAAATTGCATGCCTAACAAAAATAAAAGTAACTAATTAAAGCAGCTGAAACTGCTCCAAGGCTTAGAATGTACAAGTATAGACCTGTTTGGCACCAGACAACTTTAACTTTTAATAACTGACCTCAGCTACCAACAAAACCCCTCCTACTGATAATCTTTAAAACATTTAGCTGTCAGTGACCTTGTCAAAACTGGGGCTTTTAAAGGTGAGCAAGAATAGGTTCTTACAGGGTGCCCAGGACACCTCTAGTGAGGGTGCTGCAGCTCACTAGGCACAAGGTGTAATATAAAAAAAGCTTACCTTTAAAAACAAAATAACAATTTAAAATGGTTTTAAAAAATATTTCTTAAAATTATAATAATTATTATATAGTAATATATTCAACATATAAAATATACTAATCATATATAATATATTCATATAATATATTCATATAATAGTTTCATATATTATATTAATATAACATATTATATTAATATAATATAATGTAATATAATATAACAATATGTATTATATATAATACAAATATTGAATTATATTATATTAGATACATTAGATATATTATATCAGATATATTATATCATATTATATCATATCATATCATATCATATCATGTCATGTCATATCATATTATATCATATTATATTATATCATATCATATCATATTATATTATATATTAATTTTCAAACAAAATATCCTCCTGCAAACTCTTCCTGGGCTGGTAAATCACACATGCAACAGGCTGAAGTACACTGGAGTGGAGAGGGGAAGGAGTGTGCTTGTTTTGCTTGGTTTTGAGAAGGGGGACTGTCCTGGGAAGCTGATCTTCTGCAGCAGGTTCAGATAAAACCACAAATGTGGTCTCACCTCCTGAACAAACTGCTTTGATGGGATTCCACACCAGAATGCTTCTTAGAAACCCACTACTGTAAGGGTTTTCTTAAAACTACAATAATAGTTAAAATCCTAATTCTTGTTAGATGAACAAACTCTCAGGAAGTCTCAAGCTGCTCTGGTAGGTAGGATCTTCCTTGAGAATACCATGTGCTTCAACTCTCTAATTTTCATATAATTAAAACACTGTCAAAAGAATATACTATAGAATTAAGCTCAACTGAAAATCACAATGCTCTTTATTATGAGTTGAATTCAAAAACTTGCACACTTCTATTTCAAACAATATTTTACAGTCTTATCAAGTAACCTGCGCCATTACTACATCTTCAGAACACAACAGTTCAAATAAATATTTTAATACCCTGAATCTACAATTATTTGGTTAAATTAACCAAGATAATGAGTCAAATAATGAAGATGAGCATTTAATTTGCAAAGGGAGCTAAGCTAAAAGTAATTCAATTTATTCTCACCTTAGAGAATGCTGAAGGAAGGGGAAGAATTTAACCTTTTTGTAACATAGAAAGATCTTCCTAGGAGGTTTATCACTGACAGCTTCAATCCTGATAATATTAAGCTTGCCTAGACTAATCTCATGACACAATTTCTTGGTGTGCTGACAGGATATTCTAACAATGCCATTCCAGTGTTACCTGCACCAACTTTAAAAATCAAATCTCCAAATTTTTAGACTAATGAGTCATGAATAAATACAGTTCCTGCTTCAAGACTTTGTATATAATTATATGTTTCAAAATAACATATGGTAAGGCTCATTTGGGAAAAAAATTCATTTTCAGATCTAAAAGAGACATTCTCAAGCTAAGTTTCAGGTCAGATCACAAATACACAACCAACACGGGATAAGCAAATTCAAACCTACAACTGAGTATGGCCAGATATGCACTCAGAGGGACCAAAGTTCAGGCAAAAATCTTTTCAGGAAAAATCTTCCATTGAGCCATCAGCATCCACATGAATGTTTTTCACATCCACAACACCCTGTGGTGAAATATTGCACCACTTCTTCCATTTAATGACAATTTTCCTGCTATTGGATTCACTGGATGCCACCCAGCCTGTCTGCTGCAAGGGGCAGTGAATATTGTAATGGGAAGACAAAATGAATCCAGCCTCACAATCTCTGATCTATGTAAAACAGAATAGGTTCTAATTTCTATTTTCTTCTTCCTTTACCACAGCAAGATTGCAGCTCTTCTCAAGCTGAAATGTTGGAATTAGGTAACGTCAGTTATTTCTTTTGGAAGCAACTTTTCAAATTACCTAATCTGCACCACACCATACACTAATTTATATACTTGATGTAAAAATCAACATTTTCTAAGACTCAATGGCACATCAATAACTGTCTCTAACAGATAAAATGCAGAAATAAATGCTAGCATTGAAATAACAAGCCATAGTGGGAGCAATCACCTTCCTCAATGGCAAACAGAAAATTTTATTCAGTCTCTAGTGCAGGTTACATGAGCCCTACCCCAACAGAAACTAACATGCTGTAATTCCAACAGTGGCTAAAAGAGATTTCAAATAAGTTTTCCCCAAATCTCAC
This sequence comes from Ammospiza caudacuta, assembly GCF_027887145.1. NCBI lineage: Eukaryota > Metazoa > Chordata > Aves > Passeriformes > Passerellidae > Ammospiza > Ammospiza caudacuta. The sequence goes on from NC_080598.1 coordinate 1,237,099, forward strand.
TGTTTGGATTTTTAGCGTTAAGACCAATTTTTGAGTTGTAAAATTCAAAATACATAACCAAAATTCTAGATACAAATTCAGTTTCCCAAGCAATGACTGTCTTCCACAGGAAAAGTAAACACAAACAAAATACCCAGACCACAATGTTTTCAGCCCTTTAAGAAAAATGGATGAAAATTACTGATTAAATCTGTTTCAAGGCTGAAAAGCCACAGTCTGAAGAGCTTCTATTGGTGTCTATCACTAGAGATAAGAAGGCTCTTAAAACACTCTACAGGCACAACTTTGAAAGCACCCAAGTCACCCAGGCATGTGCCAGTCTGCTTTGTCCCAAGGCAAGGCAGAAATCCAGTCCAGTTCTCAATCATGAGATTCAAGTGGAGATTAATACAAGAATTCTTCATTTTCTGCTGTTTTTGTGTCAACTCAGTCAAACAGAAAGGAAAGCTGGACTCCTCAGCTGCAGTGGAGATGGTCCCAGAGAGCTGCACTGTGGTCTGGGAAGGGAATTCTGGTGTAAGCTATTTAATCATCTCAGTGTGCCTCAAGCACACCCTGACAGAAAGCAGCCTTCCATCACCTTGCTCTCAGCTGATTCTGGCAGCCAAAATTGCCAGAATTGCATTGCATGTCTTCCTCAAATTTAAATAAAACCTTTGTGATGATACACAGTTTGAATCTAACAGCAGTTTACAAAATCTTAACTAATGTGTGCACTCTGCTGCTAAGTCCTGAAATGTGCTAAATGCCCTGTTTTCACACAGATTTCTGGGGTATTCTTTGTGGGTGCTCAAGCCTGTCTAAAATTAAGATTTTGATTCACCTCCAGTAATTCTTGAGACAGACAACAGTCCATTCTGAAGGCTACCCAGAGTGAAGCCTTCAAAATGTTGATTTTTACACAAAGTATATAAATTAGTGTATGGTGTGGTACAGATTAAGTAATTTGAAAAGTTGCTTGCCAGAAGAAATAACTGACATTACCTGCAGTAATTCTTGAGACAAACAGTCCTTTCTGAAGGCTACACAAAATGAAGGAACCTGAGTGTTATATTTTCCTAAAGTCTGACTTCAGTAACAGTGAAAAGAGAGGTTGTTTAATGGATACATTCAAGAGTGAAAAGCTTCAGAATATGGCTTTAAGAATCTATATATTCCATACTAACCAATAAGAAGAAGGGTTCCAACAGCTACGCCTCCACCTGGAAACAAAACAAAAAGAAGAATAAAGTAAGACTACACTTTAATGCTATGTTAGAGAACAATTAACTTTTCTTAGTTTATAAGTCAAAGAAAGGTGATAACGGGGAATTTAAAAATATAAAAGTGAACAACATTTTAATTACCTTTGCAATACTTACTACAATTCTCTATTATGAAATAATTATACATTACATGTAATTACATACTGCACATTACAATTACTTTCACAATATACTGTACTATCATCATTGTGGTAAAAAGATCCTGCAGAGCTCTGTGCAACCACGCTCAAGTACTACAGTGGTGATGTATGGTCTGAGCCAGCAGATTTTTACTGGGATAACTCATGGGAGTAAACAGTCTCCAAATAAAATTAAATTAATAGTAACCACTATCAAGTGATTCCACTATAGTGGAATACCACTATCAAGTGATATTCCTTTGTATCAAGAAGGATGTAAGCCAAGTGACCAACTAAGATTTTAGTAGATTTTAGCAAATTTCTACCCAAGCCTTTGAGGCAAAATCCTGGCTCCACTGCTTTTTATCTTACTGACATGGCAGCAAGACTTTCACTCACTGAAACCTGGACTGAGAGATCATAAATGTCACAGCACACACTGAAAAAACATACACTACTGAAGAGATGAAAGTTTTTTATAGTAGGTCTTGGACATAACTCCATGAATTCCTTTATAAGGACAGTGAAAGAACAACTCATTTTATTTTCGGGAACTCTTATTTTATTTTCTTATTTTATTTTTACACTAATTTGTAATCTGAATCCCAAGAATTACAACAGTGGAATAACCTGAAATCAGACTGTTTTGTTAAACAATTGTGGAAGGCTGTGACAGGAAAGCTAAAAATCCCTGGAAGTGTTCAGGCTGGCCACATGTAAGCAGCCTACTGAAGTGTTTTGCATGGAAGCTGCAGGATGTTGGCTGCAATTCTGTCCTGATTTAAAAGCAACTTAGGAGCAAACTAACTGATGAATCCCATCAGCAGAGTATGCAAAGCTCCAGAAGTCAATTCTGGACTGCACAGATGAACTCCAGTGAACAGGATCTTTCATTTTATAAGTGAAAAATCTCCACTAGAAATTGATTCCAGTATGTGTTGGATCAACTTCTTAATCTTCAGCTTTGCTAGTGGGACTACAAATGCCTGCAGTGTCCATAATGTTGATATAATCAAAAGGAAGAAAAAAAGCAAATGGCTCTCCCAAAGGCCAAAAAGTGCTAATATTGCTGAATAATAGCACCTGAATTAAAACCAGAACAGGATCACTTTGCTATCATGCACCACAACTCGAGCAGTACTGGCACTGGAAGTGCTTAGTCAGCTGCTAATTTCATAGTTATAGAGAAGCAGATGTTTCAAGCTAAACCCCCGAGTCAAGATGTCCAAATACCTCAATATCTACAGCAAGCTGATCAGGTTATTAAGCATTTACAAGATATTAAATAAAAAACAAACAACAAACCAATTTTAACTGCTGTTTATCAGAAAGTTAGAATCACCCATGAAATCCCCAATGATTTTTGTTCCATTTATTTGTTCAAGAGATAAACGCAAATGAACCCAAAAGATGGGAAAGCAAAAAAAATAAAACCAACCAAAAAAACCAAAGAAAAAAAGACCAAAAAAACCCCAAAATCTGAAATCATACTGATGTTTGACACAAAGCATGCTTCCAATAGTCACTGCATTTAATTGTTCAGGGAGCCAGAACACACAGGTTACTAACAACAGCTCTTTAAAATGAGCACATGCTCTATAAAGCTCATAGGAAAGAAAAGCTCCAAATGTTGAGATTTTACCAAATGACATAGAAAATATTATTAGAGCCATAAGTAAGGTAGTAGCTCATGGCAATAATGACTTTAAAACCTTGGTTAGAGAAAAGTTCACTTGTAGCCATGACAGTAGGGTCTCTTCTGCTTTTACACTGAATTTGTTTGTCAACCAGTGCAGTCAAAATTCTCTCAAGCTGCATTTTCAGATCATCCATGGTACTGTTCTACAAGGCAGAGCTGTAACATATGTGCACATGCCCTGGTTGTTAAAGGCAAACTCAGGTCAGAGCATTGGCTTTACTTTGTCATTGAGTGGTTTGAACAAGTGTCTTCTACTAGAGGGAATGCAAAAACATTGCAGTGACCATGGTTACACCTTCATATTATAACCAGCAACAATACTGGTAAATTAAACAAAAGGCAACAGGAAAAAATAGCAGGAATGCTGATGGAATCAAAAGGAAGAGGCAAGATCTATAAGTTTCCCAAGAAAGCTGCTGTGAACTTGTCATTCTTCCTAACCTCGCTAGTTTCATTTTTCTTTGCCAGTATCTGCGGCAGTAGAATATATAAACATCTGAGCAAAACTTGTAACTTTCCACATTGCTACTTACAAGAGAGATTAAGATCTTATGGAGAGGAGCACAACAAACTGCAAGCTGAGAAGTGCCCAGATTGTTTCCAAAGCATATCCCTGACCTTTTTTCCAGCACACTGAAATGAAATATTTAATACCAGGCATGTGATGGTTACATTACACAGTAGTATAATGCTGTGGCACACATCAGGCACATATGGCCCATAAACCTTGAAAGTAAACCTCTAGAAATAAATATAAAATATTTATAAACATAAAATGTATAAATTTATAAAACAAATATAAATAAAAATATAAAATAAATAAACTCTGGAAGTGCAGAGTGCTCTGATGGTAACACTGCATTTGAAATCCACTTATCTACCACTTCTCATCCAAAGGAAACTCACTCCTTTAGAGTGAGCCACAAAAATGTAACCATCAGCTGTAGGGTGAAAGAAACTCCTTGGATTCCCTACCTTCTCCTCTCTTCAGAAGCTCCTCACTGTGTGTGGTAACACCATGCTTTCCCTCACTCACAGGCTGCACCTTCATGTCTGGCAAATAATTCTGTATCTGGGTTACAGATTTTGAGCAGAGCAAAGTTAAACTCAAGCCCAAGCCAGAGATCTACAAGACTGCCTAGTGACTGTTACAAAGTATGTCTATGAAAATACCAGACTAAAAGAGTTTGTACTAACTTCCATTGGGAATTTATACAAAAAAAAAAGATTGCCCTCAATCCCTGGTGACAGCAAAAATTATTTTTATAGTCAATTATTTGATTGCTAGTGGGCAGGACAAAAAAAGAACAGTACCAATGCTCTTTCAGAAACACATAAACAGCATTCTGCAACACATTCATAAAGCATTTCCACACTAGGAAAAGGGCACAAAGCAGACCAAGTCAACACCTGCAGTCACCAGCACAGTGGGCTCAGGTTTTGGCTTTTCTGTTTTTCCCATTCTGTGCTGCTTTAGTGGGTGGGTCTGAGCTCCACATTCAGGGATGGTGAGCTCTGTGCACAGAGCAGGGAGACAAAACAATTCCTGGGCACCAAGGACAAATGATGCCAATCTCAGCCCCAGAGCACAAACCCCGTGGGCTGCAGAGAGAAAAACAAGCAGGCTGGGAGTGCCTGGGCTAAAGCTGCAATGGGACAATGAACTGCAAGGTGCAAATGGAGCAGAACTGATCCCAGGGAGAGAGCCCGGCAGCGCTCGTGCATTTTGGGGCCATTTTGGGTCATCTTGGGTGCAGCCCTGGCTGGGCTCTGGTGCTGCCCAAGGTGGATCCATGGAGGAGATGCTTTGAATCAATCCCTGCTTTGTTCTGTAGCTCTGTCCAGCCCCTGCTCCAGGGCAGCCTGCTCAAGGCATCAGCACCATCAGAGGCTCAGTCAGATGCTCCCCTTTACTCAGATCACATCTGGAACACGAGGCCCAGATGACTTCAAACTCCTCCATTCAAGAAAAAAAAAAAAGTGAAGTGAGCCCAGGGAGGGATATAAAAATGGGGAAACTGATTCAAGAGAAGAGGCTGAAGGAAGTGGGCTTGCTCAGCCCAGAGAAGCGAGGAAAAGCTGAAGGCCCTGGGAAGAGAAAAGAGAAAGAAAAGAGAAAAGAGAAAAGAGAAAAGAGAAAAGAGAAAAGAGAAAAGAGAAAAGAGAAAAGAGAAAAGAGAAAAGAGAAAAGAGAAAAGAGAAAAGAGAAAAGAGAAAAGAGAAAAGAGAAAAAAGAGGCTGACACATTGCTGGAACCCTGCTTACTGGGAATTTCAGAGTTTCTGTGCAGGCAGGCACTGACCCCCAAGAGAACACTGCATTTCACCTGAGGCTGTGGAGAAGCTTCCAAAATGGAATGACAGAACTGGGATTGTGGGTGTGCAGTTTGAATAGAAGTGTGTGATATCACAGGGGGGAAAACTTAAAGAGTTTAAGTTTTTAGAATATAGTAATATATAAAGCAAGATGGAGGTTTTAGGGTGGAGGCTGGTCCTTCACCTTCTTCTCCTTGGGTTTGGGTGGGTTTGTGTAATTGGATAAAACATCCACATAGTGGGCTATGAATGGTTGATCATTGGGTTAAAAGTAAAAATAATTTAGGTGTCATTTCTTAATTGGACAGTTTATGCTTAAAAGGCCTTGTAGAGAGGGAGATACAGCTCCGTTTTTAGTTTTAAGTGCTACAGAACTCAGTTTCTGAGACTGTAGAATAAGAACCCATAAACATCTGAGTGCCAACAAGAAATACCATCTCACACATTTAATCCTGACCCTAACAAAAAAGAAGAAAAGATTTCACAACAAGAGCTGAGCTCTTCACTGAGGTGCGGTGGGAGGGCAACAAGCAACAAATGGGAGCTGAAACAGGGGAGGCTTCCAGTGGATATAAGGAAAAAGAAAATTCCCTACAAAAAATAATCAAGCATTGGGCTGGGTTACCCAGAGGTGCTGCAAAATCTCTGCCACTGCAGATTTTCAAGACTCCACTGAAGACAAGGAGAATGTAGAAGGGATCCTGGGTTTATTGGAAGTGTCCTCAGTTTCCATAACAAACCACTAATTGTGTTTGCAGGTGGTTAGAATTTTAGGAGACTGCCACCATGGGAGCTGTCTACATCTTCTGAGCCATGCTGTGCAAAATGCACTGTTTCTAAAAGGGAATATCAACAGGAACATTCAATGCAAATCTGCTTTTCATGCAATTAAAAGGCTTCACAAATTACACTCACTTCATGAAATATTTCTCTCTCAAGCAGGAAGAGCTTCCTCCACAATGATTCTAATCCCTGACGAAAGTGCAGACAAACACACAGAGAAAAATTATATACAGGCTGCAAAATGTCCTTTACACAGTGGATATGACTTTTATATCATCATTGATCATACAGAGCATCCCTAGAGAGAAAAGTGGCATATTCTGTGTACTCCAAGGACGACTGAACAAAGCTAAAATCAGGCTGTTCTCACCTAGAAGTCCCATGTATGTACATTAAAGATGCACTGCAACTCTGTGAAGAGTTAGAGGATCAGCCAGATAAACAGCAGTAAATGAATGAGCTCCCGAGCCAAGGGAAAGCGCCAGCTCCTGACACGGATGGTCCAGCAGCAGTGACAACAGATGAGTCCCTGGGACCATCTCACACCGAGAGGCAGCAAAACCAGCCTCACACCAGAGCCATTTATCTAAGGGGGCACTTCAACCATGCAGCCGTGCTGAGCAAGGCAGAAAAGACAAACTGAGAACCCCAACACATCCCAACACCTGCGCGGCGGAGAACCCGAACACGAATGCAAAAGCTGGGACATATAAATATCTTTTCTCCAACAGAGAGAGACAAAAGGTGAGCAGTGTTCATACAGCAGGGGGGAAAAGGTTTGCTTTCCAAGGGGAACCCTGGCAATGCACACACGGCTTTCCAAGGGGAAAACCCAGCCACACACGGCGTTCCAAGGGGAAAACTTGGCAATACACGGCTTTCCAAGGGAAACCAGCAGCACGCACGGCTTTCCAAGGGGAGAGCCCTGGCAATACACTCACGGCTTTCCAAGGGGAAAACCAGCCATGCACGGCATTCCAAGGGGAATCCTGCAGCACACACAGCAGCTTTCCAAAGGGAAACCCCCGAAACACACACGGCTTTCCCAGCCCAAAACCAGCAGCACACACGGCTTTCCAAGGAGAACCCTGGCAATGCACACACGGCTTTCCAAGGAGAACCCTGGCAATGCACACACGGCTTTCCAAGGGAAACCCTGGCAATGCACACACGGCTTTCCAAGGAGAACCCTGGCAATGCACACACGGCTTTCCAAGGGGAACCCAGCAGCACACCAGCTTTCCAAGGGGAACCCAGGCTTTTGAAGGGGAAGACGCTGGCAATACACACACAGCTTTCCAAGGGGAAGACCCTGGCAATACACGGCTTTCCAAGGGAAACCAGCCGCACACACGGCTTTCCTTCCAATGGGAACCCAGCAGCACACTCGGCTTTCCCAGCCGCACTCGGCTTTCCCAGCCCAAAGCCAGCAGCAGACCCGGCTTTCCCAGCCCAAAGCCAGCAGCAGACCCGGCTTTCCCAGCCCAAAGCCAGCAGCAGACCCGGCTTTCCCAGCCCAAAGCCAGCAGCAGACCCGGATTTCCCAGCCCAAAGCCAGCAGCAGACCCGGATTTCCCAGCCCAAAGCCAGCAGCAGACCCGGATTTCCCAGCCCAAAGCCAGCACCCTCCCCGTGGCAGCGCCAGTCGCCCCGGCCATGTGCCGCTGGGAGAACTCCCGGAGCGGCACCGCAGGGCTGCCCGCAGCGATGGCAGCGCGGCTCCTCCGCCAGCTCCAGCTGGGACACCCGACCTGCCTGCCCCGTCCTCCTGCCCCTCCCGCCCTCCCCGCGATCCCGGGATGAGGGCTGGAAGGAGCAGCCCCGGGAGCAGCCGCGGGGTTACGGGAGGGCAGGCGGGGCCTGGCAAAGGGGTCCCAGTCCCGCTCCCACCAACCTAGCACACAGTCCAGGGAGGGCAGCCCGCTGGAGAGCAGCAGCTGCCCGTGGCGCACCGAGGGCCGAGTGCCCGGCAGCGCGGGCGGCCGCGGGCCGGCGCCGGGCCTGCGCTGGAAGCTGGTGCGGCCCCGCTCCCCGCCGGCCGCCGCCATGTCGGGGCCGGGCACGCCGGACCGGCGCTCCGCCAATGGGGGAGCGGCTGGGGGAGCCGCCGGCCAATGGGAGCACGCGGTGTTGGCACGTGCGGAGCCGGCGGAGGGCTGCGGGGCCCGGCGGCGAACGGGGAGGTGAGAGCGGCACCGGGGGGAAGCGGGGCCGAGGGCACGCCGGGGCACGCCGGGGCACACCGGGCCTTGCCGGGGCCGAGGGTCACCGGGGCACACCGGGGCCTTTCTGGGGCCGAGGGGACACCGGGGCACACCGGGGCTGGCAGCGGGCACGGAACGGCGCGGGGAGTGCGGTTCGGGTGCCGTGCAGGGACACTCCGCTTGTCCCGTGCCTGCGGGGCCGGGGTCGCACAGGCTCGCCTGGAGCGGCATCAGCCCCCTCGGAAAGAGCCTGAAAGGGAAAAGTGTTTATTAAATGTATTTTCTTAACATGATGTGAGCATACTTGGGTCGCTGTTTGGTTGTGCATAGGCACAGACCTGTGTAGGCGTGTGGTTTAATGCCTTCACTTGGCAGCAAGATCTTGTGTCGGCGTGCACCAAGATGTGTGGTAGGGAAAGTTAAAGGACATTAAAATGCTTTGACAAGTTCTAGTTTGGTTTGTCAGCCAACGCTCTGTGTTCTGGCGCTCTGAAAGCAAGGGGAGCCCCTGTCCGTGGATAGAACAGCCACTACCAAAAGTATTTTTATGTTTGTTTTTCATGTCGGTGATTGAGGTGCATCCAAGCTGCTAGAAGGCTCTTGTATAAAATATAAAAACCAAGTTTTAATTCTGTAATCCCTCACTCTCAGCCTTTCATTCCAGTGAATCGTGTGTACTGTCATTCTGAGCCAACTTTCTGAACACCTGTGGTTCTTGAGTCGCTTTTTAATTGAGGGGAAAAATCCTTGTGTTAAATATGAGCAGCATGAAAGAGCAGCAATATGTGGGCAGTCCTGAACCTCAGAGTTTTCCCTTGGTACCCAATTCAAATTCAGGAGCATGAAACTTCAGCATCGTGTGGCCCTGGCTGGGGAAAGGATGTTCTTTTTGCTGCTGGCCAAAGTCCCACACGTGCTGAGCAGTAGACAAATCAAAATCTTTTATCAGGAGTATCAAGAGGTTGTCTTAAGATTTTGTATGTTCTGCTAAGCTGTGAAATACTGGATAATACTTCATTTTAAGTAGAGATTATTGTTTAGTGAAAGTTAGAAGTGTCTGTCTCTAGAGGAGAAGATCAAAGGAGACTGGAAACCGTGGCAAGAAATAAACAAAGCTGTTTAATTTCACTTGTGTAGTATGTGACCAGCGAGGTGTGAATATCTGGAATGGGAAATGCCAACAAAATAAAGACGCAAAGCACAATCCACAATTCTTTTAAAAGGGTTTGGGCCTCTGTTTCTGTCAGTGGGATGGCGTGGTGTGCATTCTGTCTGACTGAAGAGGAGGCTGAAACTTTGGGAGAGTTCTCCACTTTCCAACATCACAGTGACTCTGCCTTTTCTTGCTGTACTGTGCTCCTGGAGCCCAAATCCCTGAATATTTCAGGTGTGTGTGACACAGCAGTTGCAGGGTATCTGTTGAGATCTTTGTTACAGAAGCTCGTGGCCCAGTGATAAGGATATCTGATAAGTCAGTGCTTACCTGTCAGAAAGGTAAGCAGTGATAAGAGAAAGAAGATCCAGTGATAAACTGCACCTACTCAATCTCTGGGATGGTTTTTCCCCATTCCAAGCAGTATATTTTCTTTTCTTCGTTAACACAAAGTATTTCCTTGCTTTATTGTTTCTTTTAATTAAAATACACTATTGGGGGTTAACTTGACATAGATCCAGGGCTGAGCCCTCTCTTTTGTTCTTTCATTACTACTTGCCTGCCGTGTAAGGGTTTGTTATAATTTTTAACCTCATTTTCCTACGGGCCAATTAAAACTGGAGAGGCTAAATAACTCCTTCTCTTTTTTTTTTTTTCCTTTTTTCTCTTTCCTATTGGAAAGTGAACACACATAATGAAAGTATTTTGCAAATGGGAACTCTTGTGCCATGCCCCTCCCATTTTTAGTGTTTCTTGGATAAACTGCACATTTCCTGACAATCCTCACTGGCTCAGGGGCTGATCCAGTGGCTCAGGGTTGCAAAAGAGGAAAACTCACTCCCTGCTCCTGCTCTGTTTCCAATCCGGCAAATTCTGGTGCTGGTCAGTTCCCTCCTTGGGCTGGCGGAGCTCACTAAACTGATTTAGAGCTACCAACTGACTTTCTCAATAATTTTATTTTGTGCCATCCTGTGAGCTGGTGCTGCATGGAGGAGGGCAGCCCAACCTCCCAGAACTTTGTAGTTATTTCAGAATAAAAATTGGATTTTTACATTTTAAAAAATGGGTTTTTAATCGAGTGATATTTTTGTTACAATTTTTTTGTAGATATCCTTCCAAATATAGAGAAATGGTGTCTTACATGGTAACAGCATGAGAGACTGTTTCATAGATAACAAAAATAATGAAGTAGATACAATTTTTTCAGTATGAGAACTGAACTTTTAAAATATAGCAGTAGTTCTGTTCGTGGTGTTCATTTTTCCCCAGTCACATTTGAACCTGATGGGTGCAGTTAAAGTCCTACTGATTTAGAAAGTGAGTGGAAATAAGCTATTTTTCAAATATTAACATTTTAATACAATGCATATGTGCTTATGGAAATACTTACAATCTGACTTTACCTGTGTTTCAGACAAATTTCAGAGAAAGAACTCATTTAATGCAAGTTTGATTTCAGATTTTTTTAGTTAATTATTTTTAAATCAACGGTGTTTCATTTCCAGGAATAACAATATTTTTTTCACCCTTTTTGAATCATACTGAAGGTTTGCTTATATTCACATGTCCAGTTTTGAAAAGGTGAATTTTCAGTGGTTGTAGAAGATCCCACTAGGATTTGGTGTCTGGCAGAAAGCAAGACCCCAGCAATTGTGATTGGAGACATTTCGCTGACATTATGAGGTAGATAAATCCTACTGCTCCTGCTCTAGGGGTGGGATGGAAATGCAGAGAGACTGAGGAACGTGGAAGTGATTTCCAGTGCTCAGGAAGTGTCTTAGGAAGTTATTTCTTGTCAGCTGAGCTGTGGCAATGGACAGGGGTCCTACTCAGCTCATTGGAGAATGGAGAGGTTTAAACATTTTTAGTCTGTTTTGGGATGTCTGAAACTGTAGAATAATGAACTTTCCTTCCTCACAGCTCTCATGTTGCAGGTAGAGCTGCTCAAATGGGGATGTCAGTTGAACTGCAAATCCTAACTGTGCTCTGGAGAAATCAAGCTCTCTGTTTTCCTCTTGCAAACTTGCTGGTCCAATTCAGCTACTCGCAGATTCTAAGATGGATTAAGAGGATTTCGGGGGAAAATTCCCTTAGAAATAAAAATAAAAATTGAGGGAATTCAATGGAAAATGAGAGAGCAGTCAGAACATTTGGGGAAGGGTTATGCATGGAATTTGATCTGCAAGTATGTTTGACATTTCTCTTCCAAAACTGTAGCCTACAGACTTGGGGAAAATCCTGGTGTCCCCAGAACAGCAGCCCTTGAAGTGTTTCAGCTTTTCTATTTTCCCATTCTGTGCTGCTTTAGTGTGTGGGTCTGGGCTCCACATTCAGGGATGGTGAGCTCTGTGCCCAGAGCAGGGAGACAAAACAATTCCTGCTCCAGCTGGGCACCAAGGACAAATGATCCCAATCTCAGCCCCAGAGCACAAACCCCGTGGGCTGCAGAGAGAAAAACAAGCAGGCTGGGAGTGCCTGGGCTAAAGCTGCAATGGGACAATGAACTGCAAGGTGCAAATGGAGCAGAACTGATCCCAGGGAGAGAGCCCGGCAGCGCTCGTGCATTTTGGGGCCATTTTGGGTCATCTTGGGTGCAGCCCTGGCTGGGCTCTGGTGCTGCCCAAGGTGGATCCATGGAGGAGATGCTTTGAATCAATCCCTGCTTTGTTCTGTAGCTCTGCCCAGCCCCTGCTCCAGGGCAGCCTGCACAAGGCGTCAGCTTTGGTGACCATGAAGGGACAGAAGGCATCAATAAGAGGAGCACACTTGTCCTGGCCTCCCTTCACCACCTGGGTTGCCCATGTGGGCTCACAGGGCGAGTTAACACCAGCAGCACTGTGTGGGGAGGTTCCTCACCAGCAGGGTGTTACTGCTGATGGATGTGTTCCGATGTCTTTACTTTCAAATCAATGGTTTTGCTGGATTTTAGTTGTGCTGCAGAAGATTGGTGTATGTTCTTGTCTTTGAACAAAATGCTCTTCATTTTGGAATAATAAATAAATAAATGAAAGACCAGCCCATTTTATTTCAATTTAATTTCATTTAAATATGTCTGCCAGACAGCTTTCAGTGATATTTTTCTGCTGGATTTACGTGTGGGATAGAGAACCAGAAAAGCACATCCCAGTAGCTGTTGTAATTCATAATCTTATTAGAGTTTGCAGTTCCATGGCCAGGCTGCTTCTCTCATCAGTCGTGGAATGTGCTGGTTTTAGACTGCGCTGATTAAAGTTTTACAGGCACCAAATCAGATTAGGCAGCGAGTCACCTGCCCAGTCCTGTGAGCCACGCCCTGCTGAGCTCCTGCTGGCAGCTGAAACAAGGTAGTTTGCTTTGGAGATGTTCTTAAGTACCTAACAGCATGGGTCGTGGATTATGGCTGCAAAGAAGATGGCTTCATTTTCCTCATCTTTGAACTAGCTGCAATGGGATAAATTTGAAAGTGCGGGATCTTCAGGCCATGAGCCAACAACTGGAAAGAATGTTTAATCCTGGAAGATCTGACACCAGAAGATCTGGGTTTTTGTCAGTGTGAAAAAGCTTAAAGACTGCTTATTCAGTCGGTCTGTAGCAAGTGAAATAACTATCTGGAGGGTTTAGGACTTGCTAGTTTTATGATATGATATAAAACATAACATCTTATTCAGATGTTACCCAGATTCATCCTTCTGGGTATGCTGAGCAACAGGGAAAAAAATTCAAACCCGTGTCAAATTTAAACAGCTCTTTTAAAATAGAAGCAAATTAGGAGACGTGAGTTGAAGTAGTATGTGCTGAAGACAAGAAGTTGTTTTAAAAATTATTTTATGTTTCTGTAATTTCACAACTGTACAGCATAATATTACTGAAACCTGCAGAACAATAATCTTGAAAGTGAATTGTGAGTTTAATTTAGTGTCTTAGTAAGCATCACACAGATCAGTGCTGTATTTAATGGAGATTATTTTCTTTGTATTTCTCACAAACATGGAAGGAACCTCAGGTTTCTGGCACTGGCCAATGATGTTTTGTGGTTATTGTCTCCCATAGATATTCCAGACAGGAATGGCAGCTTGATATTTCAGCTCCCACTGACTTTCTCAGCACTCTGGCCATCCCCAGAGTGAGGCATGGGCCAGGGTGTTCTGCAGTAAATAATTCTGTAGAGATGTGTATTGCTTGCTCTTCAAAAATTTTGACTAGAATGGTAAAATAATTTGGTCACTGAGGGGCAGAGGAAGAAAATTTTGGCCTTTAAGTAGTCAGGAAGTAAAATTGAGATTTTTCAGTGTGAGTTGTAAAGTTGGGTATAAGACAAGCAAGCAATCTAGTAAAACTTGTAAAGCCAGATTCACAACTGGCTACTTAGGGAAACTTAAATTGTTTCAAATTTGGAATAATGTTTTGGTGAAATAATAAAATAAAACAATGAATATCTGGCCTTTTTTTGTAGCCAGGCTGTATTTTAGCAAATCATCATTATTCTTTATCTCAGTGAATTCAGCTTCCATCCCCTCCACTGAGCCTGCCAATTCCATGCCAAAAGTTCTTTGTGGGAACCCCATTTCAGGAGCATCTGTCTGGGAGCAGGGCTGCCATTTTTTCCAAATTTTCCCCCCTTTGTACTGAATTGCATTTTGTGTGAGATAATATATGTAAAAGGACTAAAAATAAATTGACATTTAAAAACTGTAGATACTGAAACAGATTGAGGGAAGCCAAAATGTTATCAAGGTCCTAGAAATAACAATCCTGTAAGTGGTTACTGCAGAATAACTCAGTGTATTGTGAGTGGGACACACAATATTACTGAAACCTGCAGAACAGTAATCTTGGAAATGAATTGGGAGTTTAATTTAGTTGTGGGTGCTGCTGGAAATGTGAGCTTCACTAATTGTTTCAAAGTCCTGGCTTGGTTTTGTGTGGAAAGAATAGAATGTCTTATTTCATTGCAATGAGGGGGTAATTCATGTGAAGTTTTAGCCCTAAGGTTTATCAGAAAACCTGTGTCTCTTCGGTAGCCATGTTTTCAATATTTCTGTGATTGAAAATATTTCTGTAATTGTGACAGTGTCCCTAGCAGAGGGAGAAAGGTAACGGAGCTTTTTTTTTTATATCCTGTTTTTATATTTCTGTGGAAACTGTTGCACATTCTTGGAGCCTCATGTTTCGGCTTTCTCTCACTTGTGCTTCCATTGGTCCAAGAAGTGTGAAGCACTGTTTGATCTTGGTGTTCTCATGCTATTGCCAAGCCACAGTGAATTTTTAATAGAATTTTTAACATTTCTGGCAGTAATATCATCAATTTTCTTAGCATGCACAAAGTATCTGTATGACCAGTCGCTGATTTTCCTTTTAGAAAATCAATGTATTATGGAAGAAAGGGCAAGCCATGTTCTGCACTCTTGGAACAAACCAGATGAGCAAATGTAGATTAAATAAAATCTTAGCACTTATTAAAAACCTGAAAAGTTTTTAAGAAGGCAGTCCAGGGAGACAGTACTAATGAAGTTATGCAGTGATTGTTTCTGTACTGCTTTTCTGTTTCACAAGTATTGTGTCCTCGTTTGAAACTCCTGTTTGGGCTGGCTGGCTGTGGTAAAACGAGCCATGCAGGCCCTGCTTGGGGATGTGTTTGGTGCAGTTCGTGGGGCTGCAGTGTGCTCTGCACCTCAGCTTAGGATCATTTACTAAATTGGAGAAAGGCACCTCTACTTATTTGATTCACTAAGTAGTCAGTTTTCACATTTATTATTGTGTCAGCTGCATCTTTTATTTTAAATCATCAAATTAAATAATAGCTTATGCTGGCTTCCTATTTTAGTTCATGCATTTAAAACCTGCAAGTCAGATAAAAAGATAGTTTCAGAATAAATTCAGTATATTATTTATGAGTGGAGCAACACATTAGCATGGAGTTCACAATAGATCATATCGCTTTTATTCCATCTTACAAGCTTAGCAGCACAAACAGAATAATCAACATATTATTTGGCTGTCATCTGCTGAACAGAAAGCAGAGATCACAAGGAGGTTTTCCCTAGCTGCAGTGATGGCCTTTTTGTTCCGAGCCCCCATCTGGGAGGGCCATGGTGTGTTATCATATGGAACGCGGGCTTTGCTGTAATCTGCTTAGCTGCACTGCAGTTTGAATCTTTATTCCATGTTTGTGTAATTTATAATTTTAATGAGACCGTGCCTCTTGTGGGCTTTGAAATATATTAAAAGCTCTTTTGTGCATATGCTTTTGTTCTTGCTTAATAGGCTCAGTGTATTTAAAACTGATGAATTTTTATTCATGGATTTGGATGTCTGGGGATTAACTTAGATTGAATATCATTGCACTCATCTCTTGATGTTTGGAACTTTTTTATACTTGTATCTCTAAGTGGAGAACACCTTACAGAACTTGTGTTTTACACATAAAACAGCTCAGAAATAACTAATAAAATTTTATTGAGCAATGAGCAAAAATACTGATTACAGTTTAGTTTTACTGCATAAACTCTCCTAAAGTACCAGTTTGCCCTGAAAAAAATCCTTGAGTCGATGAACATTTGTGTATTTAGAACTTTGTAACTAAAAAGCAGTTTGGAAAAGCACTCAACATTTTTGCAGAATAACATCACTTGATTTGCATTTTTCTTTAATTCAGGTAACTTGAAAATGTAAATACTGAGCACTCTCTTGTGTGACTGTTGCCTTTCTCCTGTTTTTAACACATTTTTAAATGCAGAGTGTACATAAGCTGTTTCATTAGAAGGTGATGCTCATAACTGGGAGTATTGATAAACATACAGAAGGATTCACTGCTATTTTCTGACAGTGCTAAAACTGGGCTTGTTTTTTGCCTTTGTATTTTTAAGGTGTTTAATGGTTTGTTTATTTGTTTGATTTACTATTTGTTTAAAGATTTGATACTTTGTGACTTCTGTGTTTTTAAACTACTCTGGAGCACTCTTCAAGGATGGCATTCTGTCTGAGACCAGCGCTGGCAATAAAATGGAGACAATTGTGGATTTTCTAAATAGCCTTGGTGATGATGTACTGAAATGTGGAGGGGAATTTGGTTTTTGTTTGTGGTGTTTTTGTTGGGTTGGCTGGTTTTTACCACAAACCATCCTCTTTGTAATGACAAAATATTTTAAGTAAACAGCCTTCTGAGTTCTCAGTGCACAGGGGAGATATTCATCTCTCTTCTCTTCGCTGATTTGAGCACTATTTCCAAATCATATTTCCACAAGATGTGTGGAAGTGCAGGGGGCATGTGAGCCATGGGCAGCTTCAGCTTTTGTGGGGTTGCAGATTTCTAGTGCCTGATGTGAAAATGAGGCTTGTAACTCTTTGCCTTACCAAACTGAAATGAATTTTCAGTGTTTATATGTCTGTGTCTCAAGGAAGTGAATGTATTGAAATTGAAGACAAGCACACGTAGTTATTTCACCGTTGTGGCGTGGGCACAGCCCATTTTTCTCCATTACCGGGAAAGTGACTGGTGTCTGCCAGACCTTTGGTGTTTGTCCTGGCTTTGACCTTGTTGCAGAAGATGTAAAGTGAATATTTTGGCATCCCTCAGAGGCCCATGTATGACCATGCCTGTGCTCAGCTCTCTGGATTTCACTGTTCAGCAAAGAGGAGTGAATGGAGCTGCAGAGGAGGACAAGCTTTGGAATGCATCTGGCCATTAAAGCAGCGTTTTATTCAGGGTTGTGCAAGTGTTAGGAGCTGCTTCCCAAAGGTAAATAGAACCAGTGAGAGCTACCTGAAATCTGTGTTGGGAAATTGCTCATTCTTGTCTGTAGTCTCTGGTTATTTAACACCAGCCAATTGTGTTATGTTTACAGGATTAAACTCCTTGTCAGCTTGAGATCAGCAGCTGAAGGAGCTCTTGTTGGAGACAAACTGCCAGTGCCTAGTAGAGATAATGTGTAAAAATGTAATCTCTTGCAGAATATCACCAAGCTTGCTCACATTTGCCAGACCAAGTCCAGTGTTTCTTCCAGAGTAAAGCAACAGCTGGAAATAAAAAGCAATTCTTCTGATCTCCAGCACAGAGGGACCTTTTGAAAATGGTTCTTTGTTTTGCTTTAGATGTGTTCAGAATCCTCAGATTGAAATTCGAATATTTAAAGCATTTAGTATATTTGTATATTCATATATATATATTTAAAACATATTGTATATCTAATATGGGAAGCATCCAAATAAACAAGATATACACCCTTTGCTCTTCTAGTACATGTGACATCAGTTTCATGCAGAAGTTTTAAAATAATAGTTTAATATAAATAACTGTTCAAACATAAATATTTAAATGGCCTAGTCAGTGTGCAATTTTTTCTTTGGTTTGGGTTTTTGGATTGTTTTTTAAAGTAATCTCAGAGTAATTCTGTGGGAAAGAGATGGTGGAAGTTATGTGTAGAGAAAGGTCTCTGGTTAGAAGTGGAGAATGTTGGGAGAAGAGTTTCTGTTGAGGAAGGAAAAACTGATAATCTCTCACTACATACTCAATGAAATTCCAGAATTGGGAAACATAATATAAAGCAAATGTGACCGGAGATGTTTTATGAAAGTGAAAAATCTGTTTAGTGTCAAGTGCAGTGATTTGTTTAGTCACACTTTCAGTGCCTGCAACTTTGATTTTCCCGTATTTAAAAATTCTTCACCACATCTTAAATTGTCCTACACAATGCCATTGGTCTTCTGGAAATGGTAAAGCTGCTCATTGATTTTCTAATTTTATTATATAGACAATAATTGTAATCCAAGATTACAGCAAACAAGATGTTAATTTCTAGACAACCTACGTACATTTCCCTCAGAGCGCGGGTGCTACAGAAGCAAAGAGTACAAAGAGAATACCATTTGTGCTATCCTCACAGGAGCTGTCAATAAAAGATGTAATAGGGGATTTAGGAATCTGGAAATGGCCAACTAATTTATGTGAATCTATTTTATTTCAGCTAGAAAGCCCAAGCTCTGTTTCGTCTGCACTGCATATTGCAGAGCACAGGCTGTCTATAGAAAACCAGGCGGCTGCATATGGATAGTCCCTTGATATCATTCACTTGCTGTGTAATCTTATTATGCAAAGTTCTAATCTTCACCTAGAATGAATGCCTCTGGGTCAGAATATAGTCATATCAGGGTTTTTGAGGTCATGTTTTGTGATCCTTAGCTTATTCTTCTAAGTAGAGCTGGGATTTAAAGAGTATTCCCCAGACACTGGCAGAGATAGACAGCAAAACCTGCTGCCTTTTTGGAAGACAAGACCAACATGAGGTCCCTGGTAGGATTAAACTTGATTTGTAGCTGTAGGATTTTTTAACAGATGTATTATTGGACAGGGAATAGGGGGCCACCAGCACAGCGAAATTGGATCACAATTGGCATTCTCAGGGAGTCCGCTGGCTGCTAAAACAGCAGCTGCATGTGGATTTGACTTCTTTCAGGTGAAGCGACTTCCAGTCATTTGGAAAGGATGGGATGAAAAGGAACCTTGGTGATAATTTTGATGTCTGCAAGATTTAGTACCAATGTAATGGGATTATCGGTAACACCTTCGCCGCAGCAAAAGCCACCTGGCGCTATAACTGGCAGCAACTGAGAACTAATCCTTTCCCATCTCTTGGATGTCATTCATGAGGCTCAAAGTGGTTTCTGCCCTGCTAGCTGTGATTAATTTTATAAACAAACAAACAAAAACCCAATGATGAAAGCACGGCTATGGGCGGAAGAGGGAACAGAAGATACTTGTAATTACATTTTGCATTTTATTTGCTGTGTGTTTTACAACTATACCCTTGTGGTAAAATAATGAAATTGTGTTCTCTGTGATAAATATGGATGTGTGTGTGACCTTTTTTAACCAGTGTTGATTTTGGTAGAAATTTTTCAGCTACCTGCTACATGATATTAGGTAGTACCTGGAGGTAATTAGGTTTTAAGCCATTCTGCAATAAGGATGTTTACACCACAGAGCCATTCAGTTTTCAAGGGGCCTGTGACTTAAATAATTTGTTTTATTGTGCTTAATGGTCTTATGTTTGATCTGGTGGAGTTGCCTGCCAATGGTACTTTGTATTAAAATTGTGTGATGTGGAAAACTGTTTACTTCCTTGTGATCAACAATATGACGTTGTTTCAAAAATAGAATGATATGAAGTTCTCAAAGGAAACAATTATATTTTAACAATGATACTTTTTAACAATTATAATTTAATGATGCTCAAGTTAATTTTTTCTCTGTGTGGCTTTTTTTTAAAATAAACTAGTTTGGTCTGGTGGTTTTTTTACTAAACTTGCTACAACCAATTATTAACTAGAAGTCATTGCTTAAAATGACATGGAAACTTTTAGGATTTTGGTTATTGGAAATTAATATTAGATGTCTAAAGATGAACCTTAATGTTTAAATCACCCTCCCATCCTCAGGAGGTACCTTGCTAGGGTCAGACTGTATAGTCCAGGTATATATGTGTCTTCATTTCAAATTAACTTTCTTGAGTAGTAGTCAAAAGCTTTTATATAAAGCTAAGAATATTTTGATTGTTATCATAAAATCTGATAAGCTTGAACATTTAAAAAAATCCTTTGTACTACATTTATAAGAAGGGGTTGGTGAAATCTATGTCTCAGGTGTTAAGAATTTATTTTGAGAGAACTGGGAACAAAATTTGAGAGCTCTTCACTCATGTTCTGTCCTTGTGGTTAGTTTTTTCCCATGGCAGCTCTGGCAGCAGGCAAAGCTCACTCTGAGCCCTGAGTGTCCCTGAGTAGCTCCCAAATCTACTCACAAGCATCCCAAGGAAACACGTGTCCAGGGTAACTGTCCCTAGGTTTGTGTCGCCCAAAATCCATAAGGAAACAGTCACTTTGTTACAATCACTTTGAAACCTGTTTTCTGACATGTATTGCCGTTGTTTGGAGTTTCATAATAAAAATCTTTTAGTGCCAACCTGACAGCTGGTGGCATGGGAGGCTTGCACATTCTTTTGAATGCACAGTTGTTACTGTTTATTTGTCCCAGATTGATCTGTGTACTCTGGGCATTGTAATGCATTGTTTGCTTACCTGCAATACCCACAGGTGCCTAAATTCTCTGCAATCTTAATATGGTAATGTCACTATAGGACACGAAATAATACCACGTGCACATGCTGCTTTGTTCAAGGTAAAAAGAGACTTTTTAATTTCTGATTCCAAGATTTATAGGTTTTCAAAAGTGCCAGTGGATTGGAGGGTGACAGTGCCACCTCTTCAATGACACTGGACAAGCCAACAGTCCATCAAATTTCTCCTCCTCCATAAAAGAATGCAAAACAATAAGTTATTTACACAAAGTGTGTGAGAAAGTTAGTAACAACAATGCAAACATCAGAAGGCTCAGAAAATCTTAAAAAATCAGGGCGACAGTTAATGTGTTAATATAAAGTTTCTGAATAGCATGGGGCAAAAATAGTGGATACTTCTGCAGTATTTTTCTTTCTTCCTGAACTGAGAAGCAATGTGAGGCTCCTTTCCAGCAGGTGCTGTTAAGAACTAGTGATGATGGACTTCTCTCAGATAGTTGTGCATTCACCTACTTCTGCAACTCAGATTCATCTGCTGTGCCTCCACCTTCCTTTTGTCCCCTGTGTCACAGCTCTGGGCTCTCAGTGTGTCTGGCCTAAGATAAGGCATTGGTTGGTGCTCTGAATTGAGAAGAGCCAGGCACCTGTGTGCCTCCCCAGGATGGATTCTGCTGAAAGTGCATTCCCCTTCCAGGGGAGCTGTTCCAATTCCAGTTCCTGCATCTGCCAATGACACAATTCAAGACTTTTCTGTTTGCCATTGTATTTTGGGTCATTGCTGTGATAGTGAATGATGAATCACGGCTTGGTTTAAGCTGTTCTAGTGCAGAGAAGTTTATGTAGATAAAAAAGAAAAGGACCTCTCTTTTGGAACTTGTTAGAGAATATTTGCTCCCAATAATGGTTGTCTTTGGAACGTAGTCAGGCAAAACTCCCATTAAATTCTTGTGAGAGTTGTGAAAATAAATCCATGCACTTTTAAATTCCTTCATTTCATGAGTGAAATGTAGAAGAAAATGTCTCTATTTAATTTTGAAATGGGCATATTTTACACAGCATTTTTTCCTTTTCTTCTTTTCAACGTAGTGTATTTGCTCAGCAAACTCTATCGACCTCTCTTAGGAAAAGAGGGAAATCTTGCAGTGGTTTTGGTTCATGAGAAGGCAACACTGAGTTTAAGGGGAAGAGGTTTTTTTTTGCTTCAATTACTTCATTATGTTTGTTTTCCACTTCCTTAAGCGTAACCACCAAATTGTGGTACGGAAATATTTTATTTTGATTAGCATTGTAGGAATTGGATCTCCCAATCGGAGTTGGACTTGAATACTTGGGGAAGGGGGTCAGAAAATGTTTACAGGCAAATGTCCTGCAGAAATTATGGCACTGTGCTACAGCTGAGAACAGAAGACCTGATGCCTCATTTCTCTATGCACCTCTTCAAGTCTGTCTGATTATTTGTTGGGATCATTCCACTGTTGGGTTTTTTTTTAATCTTGCCCACCTGTTACACACTAGAGATGGGTTTGTAAATGTAGGATTGCTTGTTCTCCAGTGAATGATCCTCTTGTGTTTTGCTGCAGGGCTGCTGGGCACCGTAGCACTGTAGGATGCTTCGCAATGCCCTAGGAAAAGCCTGCCGGTTTCTGGGCTACACGGTGCAGTATGGCTGCATAGCACACTGTGCCTTCGAGTACCTTGGAGGGATTGTTGTGGTAACTCTTCTTTTTCATGACATTTAAAAGGAGATAAAACTGGAATACTGACAGTTTTCTGTGTGATGATGCCAGTATTTCAGGTTTTGTCATTTAACACAATTTATGGGAAGGGGCTCCAGCCTTTGCGAAGGTTATTTGTACTTTGTGTTCTGATGTGTTATTGCTCAAGGTATCACTGAAGTAAACGGGAAACTCTGATTAAGCCTTTTGCACAGAGTCCATCCTTTAAGAACCACTGGAGTCAGTGATAGGAAATGCCTTTTTTTCACACTCTGGCCAAATTTTTGGGTGTTTTGTGCTCCTTGCCTCTCCTCCCCAGGTCCTTAACCTGGCAGATACTCCTGCTGGGCATGGGGGAGTCTGGCTGTGAGCTGCTCCTGCAGCTTCTGTGATGGTTCTGCGTCACAGAGAAGAGAAAGGGGTAAGCTGGTAGGGCTTTGAGCACTGCTCCTAAAAATTTCCTGGAGATGTAGTGCTGAAGGGAATCAATGAGGGCCTTATAGCACCTAGTGCAGCTGAGGACCAACCTCAAGGAAATACAGAACTGTAACAGAGTTAGAGGTGTGTTGCAAGGCTTTGCAAAGGTTCTTCAGGGTGAGAGAGATAGACGAGAATTTTGACTCTATGATCAGAAGGCTGGATTTATTATTTTATGATATAAAATACATTAAGACTATACTAAAAAGGAATAGAGAGGAAAGTTCAGAAGCTGCTAAGCTAAGAATAGAAAAAGGAATGAATACTAACAGAGCTCTCTCTGATCTGTCTCAGAGAAGGCTTGTCTTTGATTGGCCCTTAATTGTACACAAGTAACGTGGACCAATCCAGGTGCACCTGTTACATTCCACAGCAGCAAATAACTATTGCTTACATTCTTCTTCTGGGGCCTCAGCTTCCCAGAGGAAGGAAAAACTCTAAAGAAAAGATTTTTCACAAAAGATGTCTGTGACAGAGGTGCTCTGGGGGCTCCCCTCAGCTTTGAAATGCATCACACATTCCATGGAGGAGCTCACTTTGAGTTCTCTACATTCCACCTTCTCTAATTTATTAGCATATCATTTAAATGTAAGTTTATTTTAGAAAGAAGCAGTTTGAAACAGTAATTTTTTTCTCCTTTCTTTTTCATTTGCAGTGCTCTGGACCTTCCATGGAACCAACCATTCAGAACTCTGATGTTGTCTTTTCAGAGAACCTCAGCCGCCACTTTTACTGCATCCAAAAGTACGCTGCTCTCTTGGGAGCACATCTGACATTGCCTCTGCCAGGGCTTGCCAGTAACCACCTTCTGCCCTTGGTTTTTAGTGTATTTTTCTGCTTCTAACTTGTCATTTTTCATGGTGTCTAAAGGATCTTGAAGTTACCAACAGCCCAATGAACAACTTCTCAAAATTGTTTGGATTTAGTCTGTTGTCACTGTTGCAGCTTCGTCAAAAAAATAGGAAAAAGTCCTTTTTTTCCTCCCCTGAATAATTCTAATGAGTGAATGTGAACTTCTTCCCTAAGCAGTTTGGTCTTGAAAACCAGCTATGGGTATTACTTGTCTCAGGTTGTAGTCTTAAATGTTTCATAAATGATCTCAATAACAAAAATTCAGTCAACTTTTAAAACTCTGTGAAATTACACCTGAGTAAAACTGAAGAAACTAAAATTGTACACAAGAATTTTCAGCACAACGGACTATCTTTAATGGGTGTGAATATTTTTGGAGTAGATATGTGGTTGCTTATGTACTCAGTTAGTTTGTAACTAGAGTTCTTCTGTTTGTTTTTTTTTTTTTTCCTCTCAGAGGAGATATTGTAATTGTGAAAAGCCCAAATGACCCCAAATCAAATATCTGTAAAAGAGTAATTGGCTTGGAAGGGGATAAAGTCTGCACAAGCAACCCTTCAGATTTCCTTAAGAGTCACAGCTATGTAAGTATTAGAGTTTCTTCCTATGTAAATTAATGATTACTTAAGTAGGCCTGGTGGTCTGTAAAGGATTTGCAATATTTGAGGATAATAATAAATCATAAATTATTAATAAATTATTATTCTTAATTATGTACAGTAAAATGTTGTACTTTTAGACTGTTTGTGCCAAGCTGTCTTCCTCTGCCTTTTGTTTCTGTAGCAACTGTAGACAGATAACATTTCTGCTGTGCCCTTTGGAAGAATACTCTGAAATTCTCTGCATAAAGTGCAGTACAAAAGAGAGGTGCAGGTGTTGGTGTTCAGGCAAAACTGTTCCTGCATTTTAAACACTAAGAAGTGAATATTTGACTCTGCAATAGCTTTTCAGATTTTTCTTTCAAAATTATACTTTAGTGTATATTTCAATGTAGCAATATTTTAATGTTCCTCAGTATGGTTGGAAAAGTAGAAATTTTCCTAACTTGGCCAAAAAGTCAGGTGATGCAATGAAAAAGGAAAAATAATCTCAATGTTCATTTGTCCTTATGCAGATAGACTTCACAGAAGTTTGGGAAGATCAGTGACAAAATGTTTTTTAGCAACTTTTTTTAGGCCATCATGAGAAAAATCCTCAGGAATGATGATCAGAGAAGAATGTAGGTTTTTTCTTGTCCTAGAAGTGTGTTTGACTGTTACCTCCATTCAGCACTTGTGGAGCCATCAGATATTCCCAGGTGTTTTGAATCTTTAAACAAAGCTGGGATTTTGCCCTTTCATATCCACTCCATCCTCAGAATAAGAAGAATGAGCACATGGCCAAAGTCCTGTGCTGAGAAGGTGGAGAATTTTATGGAACACTCCTTGCAGGCAGCTCCAGTTTGTGACACACAAATCCTGTAAGAATTTAGCTTCCATAAAGGCAGCCTCCTTCACCAGGGAGCCTCCAGCTAGCATTGCTTCATTTGTATTGAGCAGCTGAAGTGGAGTTTGGCTTTACTTAAAGCAAAAATTCTTGTTTAGCACCAGGAAGTAAGGACATGAGTCATACCCTGCTCTGAGGGTTTGAATTTGTTCCTTTCACTCCAGTGTTGAGGCAACACACCTTGGGCACCTGCCTCTAACCTGCACTGCTGCTGTCATGCCAGAGCCCCTGGAGCTGCTGTTCTTAGACTGTGCTCACTTGTGGGCATAAAGAAGCAGCTCATTCTCTGTTACATTTTGAAGGAGAGGAGAAAACATTTAGTTTTTCCACAAATCAAATTGTGTTAACCGTTTAACCAAGGAAAAATCCACCAAAACCCCCAAAGAACACAAAGCCACCTTTCTCACCAAGTTAAAGGAATCCTGTAGCTCTGGTGGAGCTCATGATTGTGATGGAATACACATTTCCCAGAGGAGACCAACCTGAACTCTGTGTACACTGACAGAAGACACAAACTGCATTTCTCTGAGCATCTTTTTCCTCACTTGTCTTAGTCTTGAAAAGGAAGTTCAGGAAAGATTTGTACTTAAAACAGGATATCAGCTTTTCTGGAAATGCTGAAGTGACCAAGTGAATATTCAGCAGAACAATTTCTGCCCTAGTGCAGGGTTTCTTGTCTCCAGTTTTAATCCAAAATATGAGGAGAAGGAGCAGATGGGGAATGCAGAGTCCATTTCCTGTTTTCATAAAGGCTAATGTGTGGAAATACAGACAAGGGACAACCTTTTGTAATTCTTACACCATAAATTGTATCTAGGAGGAGAAATTATCTAAATGGAAGTGCTCTTGTGCCTGATACCTGTTTTCCTTCTACCTTTAGTGCTTGGTAAAGAGGTAGATCTTAACATCTGTTCAGGAGAGATTTCCTTTACAGAAGTATAAATTCTCAACGTGGATATCTGTACTTTATGTTCATAACTGAGGCTGGATTACTCACCAAGTAAAGTGTTGGGGAGGGGAAACATGCCACGTATTTATGTTTAGGCAGTTGCCTCATCAGATTCCTTTTAGTGAATGCACTTTTAACTCAAACACAGAATTCCTCACAGCAAATAATAATGGCAGCAGATGTACAGAGAACTGGCTGTTTTGTTGATACTTGCCTGAGGTGGATTTTGGAAAAACAAGATTGTCCAAGCTGAGGAAAGGCCTGGGCTGTGGTTCCAGCTGGCCAGGAGTGCTGCTGGGGGGTCTCTGTGCCAGGGGAAGGTACCACTCCTTAAGTGAGCAAAGCCTGAAAAGTGTCATGAGTTTTGCACTCTATCTTTGGCTACTGACTGCCTTTTTCCAAACAGGAAATCTGAGTGGTGTGTGAATGCTGTGACTGCAAAGTGTGTAAGGTCAGAGCAGTCTTTGTTTTTATTACAGTGAGCTGCTCAGCTTTCCTTGAGGGCTTTTCTCCTATTTTGGGAAGTTTCTGTCATGTCTGCAGACTTACACAGTAAATGGGAATATCAGATGCCAGCAACATTGCCAAATTAGGCAGCTCAGACCCCTGCTTCAGTCTGTGCTGCTGATTGCCAACTAGTGGATAGGTTTTCTGAGCTAGCCAGCTCCTGGAGGTGGCAGAGTAATGGCCATACAGTGGGGAAATTATCTGTAAGCACCTGCTTTAGATTTGCCCCAAAAGGAGAATCCTTAGGAATTGTTCTTAGTCTGTATTGACTGTGTCATTGGTAGTGTTGGCATATTTTACATCATTGAAGTTTGGGATTTCTGTGCTTAGCAGCATTGTCACACACAGTGCTTACCCTGAAGCCTGAGAGAATGCTAAAATCAGATCCTATTGAGGTGCTGGTTCATTCATGAATATACTCAGGATGCCTTTATGTGTATGGAGAACTCTGTTTACAATTTACTCTGTGTAAAATTACACAGATGAGATACATTTTTGCTGCAAACAACCAAGGAGATACCTGGAGATTAAAAAAAATCCAAACACAACAGACCAACCTTCCAAGCTATAATGAAAAGAAACAAACAAACAAACAAAATCATACATGAGCTGAATAAGTTGTTCTGAAAAGAGGTATTTCAGCTGAGCAGAAATGCACAGCAGCAGTGGCAGTTAAAATACTCTTGCTGCTCTATTTAACTGAAGGAACACATCATAAGAGAAAATTATTTATGTCAGAGTGCACTGAAGCTAAAGCTGTATCAGAAACCTGTCTTTGATGGAGTTGGAATTACAGGCTGATGGAACTAATGCCACATATAAAACTGAGTGTATAAATTAGGCCTGTGCTGAAATTACAGTTTAAGTACATACTATTGGAGTTTATCTGTAGAACAATAATTAGGGAAATTTTCCTATTTACATGAAAGTATAATGAAATTCCTTTTTTAAATAGGCTGCTATGGTATTAAAAAGTTAGGAAAAGATAGTTTTCCTTTTTTTTATATCTGATATGGAATGTGAGCATTAGGCCGGCAGTTTTGCAGGGCTCTTCTTTGGTTTTGTGCTAAATGTACATTTATAAATAGAAACAAGTGTATTTGCTGTAATAAACATTTAAGAATGCATAACGTATTTTTTCTCTAACAGAGGCAATGTAGTATGAACCCAGAAGTTAAAAAGGTAAAGCACTAATGCTGTATTCAGAACTAGTTTCACTTATTAAGAGATATCCTATTTCATTCATTTAATTATATGTGGTATGAACCCAGAAGTTAAAAAGGTAAAGCACTAATGCTGTATTCAGAACTAGTTTCACTTATTAAGAGATATCCTATTTCATTCATTTAACTATACAGCGATTAATGAGGATTAATAAGGAAATTAATCACAATAAACCCCTGAAATGATCCTAAAAAAACCCTACATCTGAAAGGTTATTTTTCATATTTAAGCTTTTATTTCCCATTTAAAAAACCCTTAATACAGGTTTATAATTCAGTATAATATAGAGTATCTTATTGCTCTGTTTGAATTTGCTTTCATGCCATTTACTTTAGCTTTAATTTCTTCACGTACCATATGTTCTTGTGCTGCAGCTCCTATTTACAGTGTGAAAAAGTGAGGGCTAAACCATCAGAATCAAACAGCTTATATGTCATAAACCACCAATATGCTGAGCCTTTGAGGCACTTAAACAAAAGTAGTCCCTAATAATGTCACTTAATAGAGGCAGAGTCTGTAAATAAGGAACTGCCCCAGTGATAAAAAGCTGAGATACAAATCCATATCTCAGCAACACCGTGCTGGTGATCAATCAGTGTTTGCCTTGTGCTGCAGCAAAATGAGCCTTGCCACGGAGATGGCATCTCCTCATCCTGTGGGAGCTCCAGAGCCAACAGCATTCCCAAGATAATGCACCCTGCTGTGTTTGCACAGGGCTGGGAACTCTTCAGCAGCTCTTGGCTAATGCAAGCCAAGCAAGTAAGAATATAATGTGGGCACTAAGGATAACATAATGGCAAAGCAAATGACACAGGATTGGAATCACAGGGTTTCAATACACCCTGCAAGACATTGAAAAGTGGTTTGGTATTTCAGAGCACTCAGTACTGTTGGATAGTCATTTTAAGGTATCCTAAATAGCAATTAAAAATAAACCTAATGAAAACACCACTTCTTTTCCCTTTGCTCTAAGTAACTTAATATTTACACTCATGGTTTAGTAGTTCACTGAGTAAGTTTCAGTAGTTGCTGATATGGAAAATGAGTAAGGTGTTTTCTTGCTCCTCCTTAGCTCTGAGTGTTCTAGAGGCTCAA
Organism: Ammospiza caudacuta; assembly: GCF_027887145.1. Classification (NCBI taxonomy): domain Eukaryota; kingdom Metazoa; phylum Chordata; class Aves; order Passeriformes; family Passerellidae; genus Ammospiza; species Ammospiza caudacuta. The sequence goes on from NC_080598.1 coordinate 1,265,992, forward strand.
GAGAAAGTCATGCCATAATTCTAACCAGCAGCTGTGCTGAATGTCTGTGGGAGAGGAGAGCTCCTTTGGCATATTTGCAGATGGCTCTGTGTCCCACTACAGAGAGTTCGTGACTCATGCTTACCTTGAGTTTTCTGAGAAGTCGTTTTAAATCAAAATTCCGATCTGTTAAAACAAAATTGTTCAAGAGAAAAGAAACACAAAGGATTTTGTCAGTCTAATTCCCAATATTTCCAGGATTTCTTCTGCTCAAGTGGCTTGGCCTTTGTACCTTTGCAGTTTTGGTTTGGTGATACTTCAAGAACATAGAAGTAGCCACATTTTATGATTCTGTTGCCCCTCTTCTCAAAGTTCAGTAATAACTTCTGGGAAGCTGCTCAGGATTGTGAAACCAACTACTTGGGACTCAACTGGAGCTTTTGAGCACAGGTTTTAGTCTGAGTGTGCCAGCTGTGCAGGAGAGATTCGGGTCCATGCTGATGGAGCTGGCAGACAGGATTCCTTAGCCCTGGTAATATTATTTATCAGCCCCTGCTCTCCCAGGCTGAACTGCAGACCTGTGAGTACAGAGCATTATTGCTGTCAGAAAGGTCTCTGCAAACTGTTCAGTAATCTTTGATGGATTTGTAATCAATATTTTCTTCTAAAAATCTAAGGCTAATAAGAATCTGGACTGGTCAATCACAGGCATATTCTGAATTTTTGTTTAGGAGTTTCTAAATGTAGCTAGGAGATTTGGGTCTGAATGTTTTGGCCTAAGACATGAACCAGTTAGTTTTAATTTTAACAGATAATAGTTTTAGAAAAGGAAAGATGATTTACAATTTAAATTTAGGGTTGCAGCTAGAGGTTTTAGAGAACAGATACATAGCTTTTCCAGCTAATTGAGGTCTGTGTATTTAACAAAATTATCTAGATCTCAGCATTAAATATTTTCAGCAGTAAACAATGCATGCAAGTGTTTGAATTATTCAACACAGTTGAAAACTTTTGGAACAGGTAGAAAATGATACTAAGAGATATCGGATATTTTTCTCATATTTGACTATCAGATATTTTTCTCATGTTTGACAGATAGTTTTCTCAGATATTTGACTCCATAGACATCTCTGATATGAAAACCTCTCCTATTAAGCTGTGGGTGTAGTGCTCAAACCTTTAAAGTTCCATGTAGTCAAGCTCAGGACAGCAGTAGTTACTCCTACATTACACAAAGTTTAGAAGGAGCAGCAGTGATGAAATCCCAAAGACTGAAATGACCAATGAGTGCTCTGACAAGTCAACGTAATAGCTTACCCACATTTTTCTTGCAGAACAACATCCAACTGGTGTGCTTTCACAGTAGAGAAAAATATCTTAAAATGTCTTAGGAATTCAAGCCTAAGTTAATATTCCTTAGTTCCCCTGTGGTGTGTGAGTTAACACTGCAGCTTATGTGATTTTAATATTGGTTAATATTTAATTTCAAAACTTAGGCAAGTCTTCATATCTTACCTTTTTAGAAATCTTCTACTAAAATTACAAATGTCGTTGTAGAGAGAATGAATTCATAATATAAATATGTAATCACAATGAATTTGATTTTGTATAAAAACACATTAGAGTTTCACTGTCATCCTCTCTAATAACAACCTGGACCAACATCATAATGTCTTCTTTTTAAAATGTGCATTTAAACAAACTGGGTCAAGTACATTATGTCTTATTCATAAGCAGCTTAAACTGTTCAGCAAGTAGAAGGAAAATGCTAAACTCTTTGGAAGTACCTATAAATTTAAGATAATTTATAAATTCATAAATTTATAAATTTAAGGTAAATTAATTATTTTATATTAAGAAATATTAAATTGCAGGTAATTCAGCCTTTTAAGGATATATAGAAGATGTTGATTTAACATCTGCTATGCTGTTAAGGTTCCAGTGTGGTTGCTGTCATTTCAGAGCTTTTTCAGCACCAAAAAGTAAATACAAATTCTTACCCTGATTCTGAAAATGTTGAGCTAATTAATGTAGTTGGGTTTTATACAGGTGGCAGCCTTAATATGAACAACATTTATGATAAACCTACAGAAACAGTGCCTGGAGCAACTGGATCATTAAAAAAAGTATTTGTTAAGCATTATTCAGTCTTGGTTCTGAATTAATAAATAAGGGATTAAGGAGTAGTTATGTGAGACTTTAAGTATAGAGTGATAAAACAAACTCCTGCATTTCTATAGTGTATATTTTATCCTAACTAGATGCAATTTACTTAAATAAGGCAATTTAATCAGTATTTAGTAAATTTGTCATTTGATATTGTAGAATCTTTCATCATATTTCACTTTAATCAAGCAAGGTAACACCTGTGGTTTATTCACAAAAGCTCCTTTTGTTAAATGAACACCCGCAGGCCATGAAGCAATTACATTTGTTGCTTGTACCAAAGTGGGAGGCACTTAAATAGACCTTAGTAGGGATAGATGAGAACTTGCAGACTTTTATTCTTTTGTCCAGCACTGAGATTAGTTCTTATCATAGCTCAAGAAGGAAGCCTCTGAACTGAAAAGATGGGAATTATTTAAAGTTCTTCTTAAGTTGGAAACTTTGATATTGCTGGAGGTGATGTGAATACCTGTGACCTTACAAAAGTTCAAACCTCTACTCCCAGCTGATTGTATGTGCTGATGTTTTTGGAGATTGCAAGACACTCATGTTTATAAGTGCCCTAAAATCACTAGCAAAAGCTCTCTCAAAACAAAAACCCTAAACCACAGAAGCCTGTTTTCAGTTTGTTGGGTTTGGGGGGTATTTTTGAGGCAGATAATTTAGTTCTGTTAGCTTTATTTGCAATACATTAGTTTCCTACTATGTTAGTTAATGCAGCACAGAGTTCTTATCTCTTGGGTTTGAAGATAATTGAATAATCAAAGAAAAAAAGTTTGGCATCATGTGAAGAGACCAAAAGAATATAATTATTTGATGATTCCCCCCTTTAAGTAAATTAATGTTTTATGCTGGTGAGCATGCATCAAACACCTGCCCTGTACTTCAGCTCTGCCACTTTAGTTGCACCACTGAGTAAACTCCAACAGTTCTGCAAGTGTTGCCAGTTTGTCTCAGTGACAGATGTTTATTTGGGGTGAAAGAGAATGAACTGCTGCCTCCAGCTCAGTTGTTGCCAGGGATAGTCTTGTTCTTGTGGTCTAGAGCCTGGGGAGGGAGCAGAGGGGTGTCTGATGGTGCCTTTCATTGCCACACTTTGAAGCAGCACTGCAGATAACCGGTTCTGCCTGAGAACAAGGGAGGTAAATCCTGGGATAATCTGCACAGAACAGGGGCACAGGGGCTGCTGAGGCACAGGGAGCTGCCTGCAGACACTCAGAGACAGCATTTCACAGCAGCCTGCCCTGCTCAGGAGTTGCTGCTTCTGCAGTCCCACTCGTTCTGTGAAAATTCAGCTGCTGGCCGTGTGAGACTTTGCCATCTTTAGTTCTGGCCTGTGTGTAGGCAGCTCAGAGATGCTGCCCAGCCCAGGGCAGTGCTTTTATCCCTCACCAGTGGGGGTTTGCACTCACTGTGCCTCTGTGATTTCTGTGCCATTTCTTGGATGCAGTTAACTTTCCTAAGAGTTAGGAATCCACTGCGTGTAGATTCCAAAATGCAACCCCTTGATCTGTGACACGAGTGGCTTTCCCTCTGCCTTGGGGTTTTCGGCAGCAGCAGCACATTGCTGTGCCGTTAATACATTCTTACTAAAAATACAGGTTTTTAACAGCCAAATTTTTTTTTTTTTTTGGTGAATATTATTCCCAGCTAGTGTGCTTGCAGAGCTTTGCAGTGTTTCAGATTGGGTCCTGGCCTCTGATATTCCAAGTGAACTATTCCCTGTGAGCAATCCCACTGAGATCAATGATGTGGTGTAGACATGGCTTGGTGCATAGAGGAGGATTCTGGCACTGGTCTTTATTTCAAAGGGGTTTATACTACTCTTGGGTTTTGTTTTTTTTCAATTAATGATTATTGCCTGTCACTGGTATTTGGTTTTACATTTTCCTGTAATTCTTGTGATTTTTCTTGTGAAGGGCCTAGATGATGGACAGACACTGCAAAGGTGCATTATCCCTAGATGAATCACACATTGTGACAGTACTCTTAATGCCAAATTCAGAGGTGTAGGGCCCAGTCATACCTTCCAGGGAGAACTGCAAAAATTACCTTAAGTGGTGAAGTTCAGGATGTAGGAAGACACTTCACTGTAAATGTTCTACCTGGAATGCAAAATGTGAACATATTGACTAGACAAACAATTATTCCTAGAACTGGAAGTAGTTTTATACCATTACAGGCAAAAGCAATTTATTTTCTTTTTTTGTAATTTTAGAGCTTGGTGGAAATATGGGAAGTGTTCTAGAAAGCTTTTGGATATACTTGAGTCACGAGTGGTTCTTTATTTTACACAGTAAAAGATGAGCATCACATTCTGCCTGGGAACTGGGAGAAGTGAGAAAGCACAGGATCCAGAACAGCACAGGGGGAGCTGGCAGGGAAACAGGAGCACACTGCAAGAAGTGTTGGTTTTGCAGCAACATGAAATGTTAGCATGGCTTTGCTTTCTAGATCTTAGTAATTCCAGCTTGTCCTGTTTGTGTGTTTGTTGTCACAGTGGCAGCAGTTTGGTGGCTGACTTGTTATTCCAGGATGTGTTGGACAGGGCAGTTTGCACCAGGAAGGTCAGGTGCTGCCTTGTACTGTTATTTGTACATGGGAAACAATCTCATGTGTGAATGTGGACACAGGGAGTGCTTTGAGTGAATCCACTGAACTGAGCTACCCTGCTGGACATCCTAAACATGGAATCTTTGAGGAAAACAGCAGTGACAGCACATGCTCAAACACAGACCTATCAAAAATACAAAATGCATGTTCTACACTGGTTGTTTGACTCCAGATAGAAGCTTTTGAAAATGTATAAATTGACTTCTGGTTGTTTTTTTTTGTTTGCAAAGCTGCTTGGGTAGGAGGAGGGCCAAAGTCGTGTAGCTGGAACCAGCTGGCCTTCCCAGAGGAAAGCCTTTGGTGCCTGTGCCAGGAATCTGATCAGCCTAGCAAGCAACAAAGGTGGCAGACAAGCTGAACAGGGAATTCCTGTCTGGAAGGACTGGGAGAACAAGCTTGGCTCAAGTAGTGGAACAGTTAAAACCAAAGGAGGTGGCATTCCTTTATACCTGGGGCAGGAGATGGTGCCAGTGGGTTTCAGAAGGGCTTAGACATTGCTGGGCACCTTCTGAAATGCTGAGGGCAGGCTTTGTGCCCTCTGAGAGACCTCCAGCACCTTTCCTGGTGCCACAGAAACACAGGGCTGCTTGGGAGGGATGGCCAGGCTCACAGATGCTCTCTGCAGTGTGTTTCCTCTGCCCAAGTGACCTGTTGTGTCTCAGTCCACAGCTGGCACATTTGCCACGGCTCAGCAGAGGGGCTGTGGCAGCAGTGTGCCAGCCTGGGATGCTGCTCCGGTGACAGGCGCGTGGCAGCATGGCCAAACAAGAGCAAGCCCAGGTGCCCAGGGAGTGTTAGCTGGCCAGATAGCTGCAGGTATCACCTGCAGTTTGCTCCAGTGGGACATCTGCATTTGTTCTTACTGGTTTACAACCTGCCTTTAGTCTGGAGTCTTTCACATTGTTTAATCTGTTACCCATGAACTCTCTCTTATGTAGGCTATTGCGTTTACGGTGCGTGGCTCAATTCTAAAACATTCATGCTACTTGTACTTTGAGTTTCCCTTGAAATTGTTTGTTTGTTTATTTAGTTTGTTTCCATATGTTTTTCCTCTGAATTGTGGTCGTAGTAATGTTTCAAGTAGATACTTCATAGTAATGTTTCAAGTGGCTACTTGGTTTGGGAAAAATAAATGTTTAAAGTCCATTGCTTCATTTAAATTTTCAGCCTGGTTTAAAATTTTAGAAACAAGACCCAATAAGAAACATAATTATGAAGTATTTTATTTGGTAACTTGAAAGAGGTTATTTGTATCTGAAACAATTTTAAGAAAACATTACAAAATAGTATCATATGTCTCAAGTAGATATCTTAGTTTAAGACTTGCAGGAGCAACTTTTTCACATATGAAAGCTTCATACTCTCATTTAGGTAACTATTACAGCTATGTTGCTATTTCTCATTTTGTCATTGAGTCAGCCAGTGAATGCCATGAATCCGTGGTATGTAATATAGTTAATGCATAATATATATGGGCAATGAAAGGTCTTTGTCATATAGTATAAGGTCACCATCATTAATTTTCAAATTATAAAAAGGGATTTGCTGTTTTGTGATCATCATTACTGCAATATAATGTGTTGTGGATTCTGCCTGCACATAGAATGAACTGTGATCTTAATTAGAACTTTGACAAGCCTACTCCGATAAAATGATGAGATTATTCGTAATTGATGTCACAATCAATTACCAGTTAGTTCATCATGAATCTACTAACAGGTCTAGCCTTGGTGCTGGCCCCAGGATGTTGATGAGTGTGTGGCTGCCCTGTTCATGCTGTTACTGCGACAGGAGGGCAGATTTTCAGTCAACATCCTAATGACCTCTTTTGAAGTCTATTAAATTAATGACCCTGTCACATTGGTCTAACCTCTTGCATCTTCATTTTGGGTTTTTTGTAGCAAACCATTGGTTTTTGAGCACATGATAGAACAGATACTTTGGAGCACTCCTTCTCATCCCTCTAAATCTGGCAGTGAGTCTCATAGACTCAATAAAATTTAGTTCATTACATGAAATACAGAGCACAGAAATCAGGAAAAACACTGTAAGGCAAACTGTGCTTAACACCATTCTGTTTGGGTTTCTTTTTACATTTCAATCTTGCTTATAGGTGCCTAAAGGACATGTCTGGTTAGAAGGTGATAATCTCAGGAATTCTACAGATTCCAGGTGCTACGGACCTGTTCCTTATGGGCTGATAAGAGGACGCATTTGTCTTAAGGTATGTGAATTTCTACTATCTAAAAACAGTTGCATTAATACATTTTTAATGAGTGGCTGTTAGGTACTGAAACTTGCCTCCCCAGCTGCCTGGCCACAGCAAATGGAAAGGAAAGCATGAACACTCCACCACCTGCTGTAAAAGGATAAATCAACAGTGACGGGGTTTTTGGAGGGAGGACTTTGGAGCAGCACTGAGCAGTTTTCACTGCTATGAAAATGGAATGAATTGTTTTGCGAGCAAATCCAAACATGATAAAACCACAAATGTACACACCTACGCCCTACTGCACAGAGGTACATTTCATCCTTACTTTGATTCTCTCTGCAAAATGATTTTTCACTGTTGTAGCTCTGTGGTCCAAAAAACAAAATGGAGGAAAAGATTCTCTTTCCAGACTTGCACATGTAGCCTGGCCTTGCTGCTTTTTAAACTAAAAAAATGCTTTAAATTAATATTGTACTGTATAAACCATCACAGTTTTTTCTCCTTTTGCTTCAGTAATTCTACAACTTTATTTCACACTGAATTATTTTTTGATATTGTCTGTGTTACTAGATTACTCTTTTACCAAAAAGAAGAAACATAACACAATTTCCTCTCCATAAAAAGTTTAATCTAAGAAATAGGGGAGTGTGTATTACACAGTTATGCACCTGCTTTTAGAAAGCTGGATTGAAAGTTGTGCATTCAGAACAATAAAAAAAGGTTTTCTCCATATACTTCAACACATCCACAAACCCATAATTTAGCACACGTGTATTACAAAGGAAAGATTAGATCTTTCCAATTAGCAAAGCCTTATATCCTTAATTTACTGTATTTATGAACACAATTTGGGACTTTTCAAAACAACCCCTTGGAGCTATTGAGCACAATCAGTAATTGCTTTCTAAAGCTCAGACAACAGGGCCCCCTCAGCCCTACTGGCAAATTTGGGGTGACTTCTGTTCCTCCTGGCTCCCATTTGCTCTGAGTTCTTCCCCGGTGTTTACTCAGAGCTCTGCCCCTTCTCCTGCTGTCTGCCCTGCCCTGGACACCAGAGGGGAAAAGGCTGGTTCCCAACAGGGCTATTTTTATGGCCCAAGTTTTAGCTTGAATTATTGACTGATAAGAGACAAAGGACGCTCATCTGCTGACACTCCTCTAATGAGAATGTGGCAGTAATAATGCAACTGAAAAAAGCATTTCTCCAAGCTGGTGCACAGGTACAGAAAAGCTGCTGCTGTTCACTGCTTTAATGTTAGCAAATACTGGATATATCAAGAAGCTGTGTGTATGGACAGCCAGAATCAGTCACAGGATCTCTCCACAGCAATAGATTTTGTGTCCAGCTTGTGCCCTGACAAGGAAGGTGTTTGAAAGACCTTAATGAAGTGACTGACAGGACTGAACCCTAAGTAAACTCTGTACAACGAGTGGAACTCACAGATAATTCCTATTGAAGCACTACTTTAGGAGTCCTGAACATTTTCTGTTAAAAAAATAATTATGCAATCACTTGATACTTAATCAAAATAATTTAACCAGATTTCACAGGCAGTTGTTTAATGACAGTGGCATAGAGTAATGATTATTCAAGCTTTTGTGAGATTTAAGTAGATGGTGCCTAACAAAAGCAAAAATGAATTTGTTCTTCAAATGAGTGTTTCTGATTGGGTTCTTCCTGATACCTCACATGAGCACAGAGTGCTGTTGCTCCTGTGTGCTGCTGCTGCACACTGCAGTCAGGGCAGCAGGTACAGCCTGCACAGGGCTGGCTGGCCACTGGCCAGGAAACCTCTGAGTGCTTTTAGTGCAGCCTGCTGCAGCTTTGGCTTCTCCTCCATCCAACAGTTTTTACTGCCTTCAGAATGGAAGTTTCTGTGTCTTTGTCTTACAGTGGAGCAGATGTAACAGTGCCTTTCAGTGCTAAGTTACTTTTTTAGGAATGGACACAAAAAACCCCAGATATAATTTGGAAGTCAGGGATTTCCACAGAAGAGAGTGAGCTTAGCCAACCTAGCTGGCTGCATTTGTTTAGCCAGCCTGTTCTTGGCAAAACATGAATGTTTATCTGAAGTTTAGACCAAGGGTTGGTGCAGCAGTTTTTAACCCTTACAGAAATACCAACACTTGATTCTTGTCCTGCCACTCCAAACACAAGGTCATGCCATAAAGGGGCTGCTGAAATCAAAGCAGCTGCAAAGTCAGGAAAAGCACTGGGAATCCCACTTAGAACTCGTGTTTCATGCTGTCCTAGGTAGGATATCCTGTGCATTCCCTGGATTTAGGCTCCATGTCACAGCTAGACCTGTGGTGTATCTTCAAAAGAGCTAGTTAGCCCCATTTATGCCCCGTCCATCAGATCAAATCTATCTATGTAGGCCAAAGCAGAGAGGGCAAAGAGCTGCTAATTGGAAGAGCCAGTCTGAATGAGCAAGTCACAGTCAACTTCTGTCAGAACTTTAAAGGCAGAGTGGCATGTCTTTGTTTCACAGAGGAGAGCTTGCCATCTCTTTCCAAGCACCAGTATTGTTTCTCAGGTTCTCCCTACATATGCAGACTAGATAAAACATCATTTTTATTCTAACTCTACCACTAAGATTACTGTGACAAATTTCAAACTACACTGTCAAAGCAACATTTAAAGCTAATTTGATGACTTTCACTGAAAGAAAGTCAAGTTGCAGTAGGTGTGATTTGAGTTGCCTGAAATGAGATTTGTGCTGGAGCAAACAGAGTGAAAAACTACCTTCTCCAGGCCTTTACTGAGATCAGCTCACATTTGTTATATGGGATATTTTTCTTTCTTTTTACTTCTGCTCGCCTTCAGGGCCAAACAAAGACTTGACACCCAGCCTGCAGCCAGCACAGGCCCTCTGGACAGCTTTGAATTCTACAGCTTTGCTGCTAACCAAGATCACAAATACCCTTCTGTTGCTGGCTTGTATCTGTATTTTTGTGAGGAACTTAAAAATAGCTCACTGATCAGCACAGAGACAAGGCATCACCTCTGTGCTTCTGTGTCACAGCTGTTCCTCCTGCTCCTCCCTGACTGCACATGCCAGAGCCACAGGAATTGTCTGAGATCTTGCACAAGGGCCTTGTCCTGATGCACAGCACTTGAGGTCCTGAGCATGATTGTCCTTCTGCCTTCCTGGTGGGGCACAGGAGCCTGCAGAGGGCACAGCCCCAGCCAGGAGAGAGCTGCTGCTGCTGCTGCTGCTGCTGCTGCTGCTGCTGCTGCCAGGCCTGTCCTGAGCTGCCTCAGCCTCTCCTGGCACAGCCTTTGCTGCTGGGGACACATCACAGGGGCAGAAATAACTGAGCCGCTGCCTGTGCTCCCTCTTTTAAACGAGACAATTGCTCTTTCACTCCACACGGGGAGCAGCAAAGGCTCCTTCTTCGGAGCTCTGGCTGCTCCATGAAGTCAGGATTGCTCTTAGGTTGCTGTTCTTAAGATCAAATTCTAAGGAAAAATAAGGGAGATAACTAAAATACTGACAGATGCTTTGGGAACAAAGTAGCAGCCCACCTTTCACTGTCTAGGCTGCTTCATCTTGGGCAAGGGCTGTGCAATTTTTATGGGCTTAGAGCCACAGAGGGCATTGATTGTTCATCCTCATCTTTCCCTTCTTCCTGCTGAGCCCCTTGTGCCATCTTTGAAAGAGACACAGACATTCAAGGGAGGCAAAGGACAATGAGTAAATGAATGTTCTTGCTTTCCTGTTGCTTTTTTTTTTGCATCCAAGACCATCCTACATGTAATTAATGACTGTGCAGAGCAAAGTACTCCTGGGAGCATTCAGTGCATGAACAGCTCCACAAGTAATTTCTGGAGAGAAGATTTATTTATTGGCCAGCTTCACTCTCTGACACCTGTACTTGGTGATGAGTTGTGCTCTTTTGGAAATAACTGTCCCTTCTCAGAGGAGCTTCATCCAGAGCCTGGTGGTGGCAGGCACTCCACCCCTTCATTCCTGTTTAAGTTTGTTAAAGTTTACCTGTAGCCAACAGATCTTTTTTTCTTTTTGGTATTTTCCAGTTGAAAATACAAATAAAATAAAAATACACCCCATCACAAGGATGTCCATGTGTGTGGTACTTTTTTCCTCTTAGATGGACCAAAAAACACATACCTGGTCTTTAAAGTCATGAAGAGCTTTACAAGCTAGAAAACACTGAATTGGGAAGATGCTCTTTAGGAACATATTTATTTCCAAGGGTGAAAAAAGCAATGGAATTCATGAGGCTCTCCATAGCAAAGCATATCTCCTGTATAAATTGTAAAATTCACACTCTGGAACAATTCCCTGTAACACACAGGATTAATTACTCCTAGTAAGAGAAGCACATCAGTGAGCAAAGTTCTTTACCAAAGAGAGAAAAAATGATGATGCTTATGAAACGATTCCAATGACAAATGAAAACACTGAATTTTGGATTGTGATTAAATCTCTTGTAACTGTTCTTTATTTTACAGATATGGCCTCTGAATGACTTTGGATTTCTACGTGCAAGCCCCAACGGCCACAGATTTCTTGATGATTAAAAGACTTATGTACTATTGACTGTTTTCATAGTATTTTCTACTAAATTGAATGGAACTATTTTCGCTTAGAATAAACACAAATATTACTTGACAAAGATATCTCTTTCTGAGATTACACCTAACTTCAGAGTGGGAATGATACACTTGTGTCACCCACCAAAACGATGTGCCTGCCATCAGCAGGTGGTGCCAGGGCTGGCACTGAACACAGCACCAGTGGGGTTCCAGACCTGCTGGTGGGGTTTCCTCTGGCTGCCCAGCGGGGTCAGAGCTCAGCTTCCTCCTTAGCTGTCCTCTCAGGAGTGATGACTCCATTTGTTCTGACACGGAGAGCCTCAGCCCAGCTCCTGCTCCTGCTCCAGGTGATGCCACTGTCACGGGGCAGGCACAGCCACTGCTTCCAGCTGCCAGCCTCTGCCTCCTCCTCCTGGGCCCCAGCCCTTGAGAGGATTTCATGAACTTAAATATTTAGCTTACAAATGGAAAATGTTCCTGTTTCCCACCGCTGAACTTTGCTCTTCATTATCTTCAAAGCATTCTCACGTCTGTGCCTCCTGATTGAATTTTGTCATCTGAGCTGTTGCAAGGATTTAACCTAAGAAGAAGGGCCCAAGAGCTGCTTCAGACTGAAATTGGAAGAAGCTGCTCTGTTGTTTGCTGGGAAAGAGACCTTGAGATCAGGAGATGCATTCCAGTTGTACAAACTCCTGTTCTGGGTTGGAGTGTTGAGTAATGAGCTCTTCAGCTGCAGTAGGAGAATCCCAGCTGTGTGAGCAAAGGGGAACTTGTCATTTTTAACCCTGAATCAACTCATTCTTGTAGTGCCCCCCTTTTCTTTAACATACATTTCTGTAGTAGATTCCCTCACGTGTTTGTCCAGTCTTTTGAACAGTTTGTAACACTCAGTGTGCTTCACTGAAACAATCATTGCAGGATCTCGATAACAAGTGAACATGTGTCACAACAAACCAAAGATACATCTTTGGTTTCACTCTTGGAGACACTGTAATTCCCACCACATCGACAGGACAGAGTGTAGAGTTGTTCATCTGCCAAAAAAGAAAACAAAAACACCTTTAGTGCTGGAGAAGAATCAAGAATTTATTTGGAATTTTCTTCACAAAGCTGCTCTTAGTAACAACCTCCCACTGCTGGGTTGTAAGTATCAGTATCTGTGCTACCATTTGTAGCTCAAAAAATAATCTCAAAGTGTTTCAGTGATTGAGGTATTCTTACACTGAACAACCAGGGCCAATGGAGTCTCTTAAAAAAACCAAACAACCAAACCCAAAAGCTCCAGTAATTACAAGGTGCACAATCTGAAGATACTAAAAGAAAAATCATACAGATCAAGGATGCTTCCAAAATAGGCTGCTAACCCAGGAACCAAAACAAAAAAAAAAAAAGGAAAGTAGGATTTTTCCCCTCACAACTTAAAAAAAAAAGTTTAAAAATAAAAATAAATATCAGCCATTTATTCCAAAAGTAATTAAACAAGAAAAGCCAGAGCAATAGACAGGAGGGAAGGAACAGTGGCAGGTGAAAAAAGAAACAGAGGCATTCTACCATCACAGGAAGGGCAAGAAGATATGGGAAAAATCTATGTACTCTCAATGATACCAGAGGAGAGCTGGGTGAAAAGTGGTACTGCAAGTGAGGGTGGGGGGAAATGCAGATGAAATGGGAAACAAATGTAACAGAAAGCTTGTCCCAGGAAATACAGCAAAAACAGCACTTAAAGTAAGGCAACAATGATGCAAGATGCAGAAAAAAAGAGAAAACATTAAGAGGGACAAAGAAAAGCATTGGGAACCAGCAATAAGGCTCTCATACCTTCATTCCAGGACATGTCCTCAAGATAAATCTGTTCATGAAGTGGCCATTCTTTTGTCAGGTTATCTTCTGTAAAGCAAACATGACAGATGCTCAGTCTTTTCTGAGAAATTAATGGGTTTATAAACCTAGCAGTCAGTCTGGTCCCTACCAGAGCCCTGCCTAGACCACTGTGTCAGTTCAAACTGGAGTTCTCTAAAATTTTAGGTTTCCATAGATCTGCATAAGCTGGAACACGTTCTCTTGTAGCCAGGAGAAATAAATGGTGACAACAAATTACTGAATTAAGACCCTGAAACCAGCACTTGTGTGAAATTAGGGGCAAACTTCTACTACATCAAACTTCTGCTACAAACTACTTTTGATGTAGGTGCCTTTCAAAAGCTGGCTGTAACTCCAACTCCACGAGCTGAAATGGTGAAGGTGAACCTGCACTTTTCACAGATTTGTGGGACCTCTCAAGATCACCCATCAAAACCTCCTGCACCCCCCAGGGCAGCTGGAACAAGCTGACCAGGATGGGCAGATTTTAAATATCTCTACAAAAGGAGATGTCTCAGTGTCTCTCAGGCAATGCCATTCCTGGAGAAGGAAGAAGGAGAAGCCAAATAAAAACCTTCCAAATAAGCACCAAGGGCTTGTTGTGTGTGAGAACACCACTGAGATTCCTGCAAGGAAATAAATCCTGCAGAAGAAATAACTCCTGTAAAAAACACTTGCAGGGGAAGAGCAGTCCAAGTGCTCTTTTATGAGAAAGAGTCTCTGAGCACAGAAAGAAAGTCAAGTTCTGCCTGTACCTGAGAGATCTGTTGCCATTTGATCCCCCAGGGAGTCCAGCATGAAATGAAAAGTGTACAACATCTACAGGTAACAAAAAACTGAGTTATCAAACTTCCAGAGCTTCCTATTTGGGATTAATGAAGCAGGATTACTCTCAAAAATTTTATAGATTGGTGGTGGAGGTCTGGGTCATGCCTCACTGCTAGAAAGTACAAAAAGGGCAGATGGGCCACCTGAAGATGTAATGCAAATTAATGAGCTTACCATACTTCATGTAAAGTAACTGAATCATAGAACCACAGCATCATTTATGCTGGAAAACATCTTTGAGTCCAACCATTAAAGTAATGAAGAAGCAGCTGAGGAAAAGTCTGCTCTCTCTTCTATTCCAAACATGGTATAATACAAAGCTTGGGGAACAGAATTTCAACAAAGCTTTTCTAATTCATCCCTGCAATTGTAATTTTGAAAATAAAAAAATCAATGGGCAAAAATAATCCTCACAGTTCCCAGGCTGAACAGAGATTGTTATTCATTGTTATTCTCCATCTGATGCTCAGATCTGAAGGATCAGGCACAGCATCTCCAGCTGGGCAAGGAGGGATTGTCCTGCTCTGCTCTGAGCTGGGGTGGCCTCACCTCGAGTGCTGGGGCAGTTTTGGGTGCCACAACATAAACAAGAGATGAGGCCATTAGAGAACATCCCAAGGAGGCCTCGAGGATGGGGAAGGGCCCTGAGGGGGCAGAGTGTGAGGAGCTGCTGAGGGCCCTGGGTCTGCTCAGCCTGGAGGAGACTGAGGCCAGAGCTCATGGTGGCCTTCAGCATCCTCACCAGGGCCAGGGCAGGGGCAGGCACTGATCTCTGCTCTGTGGGACAGGGACAGCACCCAGGGATGGCTGGAGCTGGGGCTGGGGCAGGCACTGATCTCTGTGGGGCAGGGGCAGGCACTGATCTCTGCTCTGTGGGACAGGGACAGCACCCAGGGATGGCTGGAGCTGGGGCTGGGCCAGGCACTGATCTCTGTGGGACAGGGCAGGGGCAGGCACTGATCTCTGCTCTGTGGGACAGGGACAGCACCCAGGGATGGCTGGGGCAGGGGCAGGCACTGATCTCTGTGGGACAGGGCAGGGGCAGGCACTGATCTCTGTGGGACAGGGCAGGGGCAGGCACTGATCTCTGCTCTGTGGGACAGGGACAGCACCCAGGGATGGCTGGGGCAGGGGCAGGCACTGATCTCTGTGGGACAGGGCAGGGGCAGGCACTGATCTCTGCTCTGTGGGACAGGGACAGCACCCAGGGATGGCTGGAGCTGGGGCAGGCACTGATCTCTGTGGGACAGGGACAGCACTCAGGGATGGCTGGAGCTGGAGCTGGGGCAGGCACTGATCTCTGCTCTGTGGGACAGGGACAGCACCCAGAGAATGGCCTGGAATCAGGGCAGGTTCAGATTGGATATCAGGAACAGGTTCTTCCCCCAGAGGGTGTTTGGGCACTGGCACGGCTGCCCAGGGCAGAGCTCACAGCACCAGCCTGGCAGAGCTCTGGAAGGGCTTGGACAATGCTCTCAGGCACAGGGTGTGATTCCTGGGTGTGCAACGCCTTCACTGATCCCCCTAAGTCCCTTCCAACTCAGCATATTCTATGACTGTGATTCTATGAAGTCTGAAATCTGGTTATCTCAAAAAAACCAAAATTTGCTATTAGTACTCTTGACTTCCCACATGATCCAGTACCAGCTCTTGTCAGGCAACTTTGCACACTGCATTTATTTGCCTGGCTGGTTCAAGCAGGAGGAACATTTACCAGAGATGAACAAAGTTTTTTATTTTCTAGCTCTCCTATTAAAGCCATTACCCAGCCTAATACACCTTGAGACAGCAGAAACAGAAGCACAGCCCAGTCTGAGTTTGGAAGCAGAACATCCAACCCAATGGCTCTCAGATTTTTGTGCCCTTCCTTATTTCATCTGTATCACTTTTATTACAACCATGGCTCCTTGCTTGTCTGAAGCAAACTGGTGTCCCATTTTCCCTCCCAGCCCCAAAGAGAGTGGGAATGTCCCACTGAGTGCTGAGTCTTGTGATGTCTGCTCAGGCTGTAAAATTCTGTGTACTGAGTTTTCTTCAGAGCTGTCACTTCTGGAACCCACCCTGAACATCCGGGGGAAATGTGAGCAGCAGAACTTGGGAAACAAATTTTAATTCCCAGCAGCACAGCCTGCCTGGCTTTGCCATCTATTGGATTTGTCTGACAACAAGAGGTGAAAGGATTCTGCAGCTCCATTGTCTCAACTGCAGGATCTAAGAAAACACTGGCAGGCTCATCAGAGAGGTTTATGAGCCTGCAATTCAAAGAGATTAAAAGGAAAAATCTACTGAGATTCTTTCAGGCTACAGAACAACATTAAATAACTATTAGCAGCTTGGTTCAGTAAAGCTTTACTAGAGCCCTTGCTGGGTCATTCAGAAATTGTAAAAGAGGAAAGGTATTTAAGTTTCACTTGGAGATACAATAAATATTTCTTGTGCTATTTAAGGCTGAGTTTTAGGGAAAAGGGTTGCAAGCAGTAAATGGAAATTCAACCCTTTTAACAGTTTATGGTTATAGTAAAAATAGTCATAATACTTGGAAGATTTTTCTAGCTCTTTATCAGGCATACATATGTAGGATTGATTTTTTTTTTCAAACCAAACACAATTAAACTTTAAGATATGTACTGTCAGTCAAATACTGTTCACAGTATCTACTCTGCATAAAAATCACCACATACTCACTGGATGCTTTCACAAGTTAATTTTAAACAGGCTTTTCAGTTTTAAAACAATTACTTAAATTTGAGTCTTTTCAGACTCTTCTGACTTTCCTGAGTCTTTTCTTAGCTGCTGTCTCAATCTAAAACAAACACACCTACTTTAATTTCAAATTTTAACAAAGTCACGTTGAGAATTTTCCTAACAAAGAGATGCAGAAATACCAAAACAATCCTGCTGCATTTGTTGCAGATGAGATTTAACTCCAGAGAGTTCAAAGGCTTGTGCTCCAGCTGAGGGGCTGCAGCCACAAATCCGTGGCCGGAGAAGGAACATCCACTTCTGTCACACACACAGCATAACCTGGCACTCTGCAGATCCCTGCTATTGTCAGCAAAGGCTGCTTTAATCACCAGGTGTTACAAAATGAGCTGCTTTACACTAAGTACAACTTTTTGTGCTGTTTTTTGCCCAGAGCAGCTCGAGAATCTCCACCCTTGGAGACAGTAAAGCCAGGCTGAGCAACTGTGAGGACTGGCTTGAGCTGGGAGATCGATCTGCACAGGGTGGCCTGGGAAGGTTCTTCCAGCCCCTGTGATTCTCTGGCTCTGTTGAGAAGTTTTCCTTTTTTCCAGCTGTGTCACAAAAGCATGAACTTATGGGGTTCAGGGGATTTCTAATGTGAAAAATGTGAAATAGGTTTTATCCACACCAAAAACTTTTGGTAATTATCAGAGTCAAGCCTGATTTTAACTGCATATTAGTCTTTTTTAAGTGGGATATCAAACAAAGAATGGAAAAATCTAAGAAGAAAATCTATTGACAAAAAAACCCAAGTCCATTCTTCATAGGTAAATTCTTATGCAGGTTTTTTTTTCCAGCCCCCAAATTTTTCATAGGGACTGTAAGCAAAAGATTCACCATCATAAAAAGGTATTCTTATATGGCAAAACAATGAATTGGAAAAAATTTCAGAAAACATACAAAAAGGCAGTTCTCATAGGATTTCCAGATCAGAAAAAGTTGGGTAAGTATTTGAGTCTAACCTCTGAACAATTTGTGGTTTGTCCCTTCCCCTTTAATTCTATGGCCCGAAGGCACCAAAAAATTAGGAGATTACTGAGAAGCCTTCAGAGAAAAGCAGTATTAAGCTATAAAAGCACATTTCACTTGTTATTCTCAACAATTCAAACAAAAATAAATTTAAACCATAGAGCCCCACAGAATTTCATCTCCTTGGAACTTCTCTGGCTACTGAACTTCTGAGCCAAGTAGTTCAGATTGAGTTAGTGTAAGACAAGAAGGTACAAACGAACAAACAAACAAACAAACACACAGAGCCACCCTTCAGATCCTGCTCCCTGGCCTCCCTCTGCACCTTCACTTGCTGTATTCTCTCTCTCATCACTATTCCCCTCAGCTGCTGCCTCAATCCCTTTGTTTCTGTCAGCCTTTATGGCAGTGCCCGTGACTTTGTCTGGAATTGTGGCTGCAGAAGGAGCTTGACAGGCATCCAAAGAAGGAGAATTTACCTCCCCATCATTTTGCTGCCAGGGAACATGCTGGAAAGAATGCAGCGGCACTGCACATGTGTGTCAGGTGTGGCCCTGGGAATGGCACCCTCTGTGCTAAAACAGAATGTCCCATCACCCAACACCTGCCTCAACAGAGGTACAGCCTGAGTCCCTCATTTACCAACTCTTTCCTACACAATCTTGAGATGGCTTTTCAAAGAACTCATCTGGATGCAAAAGAATCGCAGAAAATATAGATAATCTTCAAATTACAGTCAAAACTGATTTATAGATTAAGGACATATTTGTATGTCCTTAATCTATAAATCAGTTTTGACTGTAATTTGTAATTTTAAGGACATATTTGTATGTCCTTAAATCCCAAGGGAAAACAAGATCCTGATGTAGCTTTCTACTCCAGTGGACGAACCTGACCCAGGCAAAATGGAACTCCATGGTCTGAATTTAAGCTTTAGGTAAAACTCACCAGATACTGAAAGATTCCCAACATTATCTCTAGTATCTCCTTTTTCCTTTGCCCATACAATTTGTGAAAAGAGAAGGCACAAGCAATATTACAATGGTAGAGTACAACAGCATGAGAGTGCTGGGCAGCAGAAATTCCTGTTCTGATATCACCTTCATGCATTTAAAAAATAACTTTGAGATGAGAAAATTATTTAAGTCTGATCTTAATTCTGTTTACATTGCAAATAGAACAAGATCCAATTTTTTTCCATAAAATACTTATTCCACAACTCTGTTTTCACCCCTCCCCCTCTCTGAAGTCTGAAATACAAGGTTATTGTGGTGGTTTTGTATGGGAGGCATTCACAGAAGTGGTGAGCCACGAGAAGTGTCCTAGAAGTTTTGTTCTGATTCTAATTACTTTTTCTTTTGGTTACTATTAATAAATTTTTCTTTATACCCTTGTAAAGTTTTAAACCTACCTTATGTTTCTCCTAATCCTATTTCAAGGAAATGACTTAGTGAATATACTAGTGATTATCCAACACTAAACCCACCCCACTCATTAGCACATTACCAGAGAAATCTCAGATTAACCAACCAAACCCACTGCAGCCCTTTAAGTGCAGAATTCCCCCTGTGTACCCCCAGCACCCTGTGTACCCTGCAGTGATGCCACGGTGCCTTTGTGTCTCTGAGCTGCGTGGGGAGTTAAAAATCAGCGCGAGGGCCAGGGGCTGATGGTGTGCCAGGGCACAAAGCAGGAATTCAATAACAAGCTGCACAGACAGTGGCCTTTTATCAGCACATTCCGCAGTGGTGGTGGCTCCACGTCAATGCCGGCCCCAGTGTGTCACTGCAGAGTGCCACCGAGTGTTTTCCCCACGGGCAAGCCACTATTATTGACTCCCCCCATTAACATGGAGGGTGGATATACATTTATTGAAGGTTCTAATGGAAGGCTGAGGGACTCCTATCCCGAGGCCAGAGCAGAAAGACAGCCTATCACTTCATGTAATGGTAGCCCATGTGTGACAGACCTGACCTACATTTCCCCCCTTTCTTTCTCACAACAGCCTGTCACTGTTTTAAGAAGCTATTTTCTGAGAGCTATAAAAAGGAATGCGTGCTAGGAATGCCTGGTTAATATGTTATATTGAAATATTATTTACAAACCTGCTTTAGAAAGGCTACTTTAGACTGTGGATGAATTATGAACGATACCTAACACCCACAACGTGTCCTAATGGCTCTGGTTATAAATTCACACACAAAGAACACTAGGTGTGGATGGATTAATACTTACATCTAAAACACTGCAACAAAACGGAGCATAAAACTTAAAATTAAGAATAATTAATGAAGCTACCTTTCTAAAATAAAAAGGGCTAAGGTCTGCAATCAGTATAAATTCCATAATAATTCAAACTATCGGGAAGAATGCCCCCTAACGTTTTGTTGGAAATCATTCTGTGTTTTCAGCAGCTGATGTATGTGTAGCTCAAGCTATAAATAATGGATCCACGCCTGAAAGCAGGACAGGAGTGAAAGCAGCATTCCGTTCAGCACCGAACAGCATTTTCAAACACCAGCTCACCACCACTCCCAGCCCCTGGCTTAGAGAAAGAGCTGCTGCCACTCCAGCCCTCCTTGGCAGGAACCTACCACGCCGCTGCAGGTCATACTCCTGCTTTGTCTCCTCGTTGCCCAGAACTTTCCAGGCCTGGTGGATCTCCAGGAACCGCTGCCCGCGCTCCTCTGCCGCCGCCTCCGCCGCCTGCTTGTCGGGGTGGTGCTGCCAACCAAAAACAACAGGACAAACAGGTTTGGGGGGCTGGGGCTGAGCAGGCTGGGAGAGGAGCCGTCCTTCACGCACCTCATACTCAGCTAGGAGGACACAGGAAAGGAGAAGGGCTAAGCTGAGGAGCCGAAGGAAGGGAGGTGACGGCGCTGGGCACAAGAGGAACTGCCAGTTTGATTATCCCACTGGAAGGGCGGCAGAGCCACCAGTGGAACGAGTGTCACCGTGAGCACTGATGGCATTTTCTGGATAATTTGCTGATGGAATCACTGCCCTTATGGACAATTTACCTAGAGAAACAGAAACAGGTGCACACAGGAGACCACGACACAGGGACAAGAGGAGGTGCCGGTAGCTCTTGTGACACTGTCCAGAGCTAGACGTATTTAAACACAAACATAGATTTATAATTTTAAAAAAATATTTAAACATAAGCATCAATCACTGCCCTTATGGACAATTTACCTAGAGAAACAGAAATAGGTGCACACAGGAGACCACAACACAGGGACAAGAGGAGATGCTGGCAGCTCTCATGACACTCCGCAGAGCTAGACGTATTTAAACACAAACGTGAACACAGATGTATAATAAAAAAAATTAAAAAATATTTAAACATAAAGACAGATTTAAACAGAAGCACCAATCACTGGCCTTATGGACAATTTACCTAGAAAACAGAAACAGGTGCACACAGGGGACCACGACACAGGGACAAGAGGAGGTGCTGGCAGCTCTTGTGACACTGTGCAGAGCTAAATGTATTTAAACACCACATAAACACAGGTTTAAAATTAAAAAAAAAAAATTAAAGTATTTAAACATAAAGACAGATTTAAACATAAGCACCAATCATTGGCCTTATGGACAATTTACCTAGAAAACAGAAACAGGTGCACACAGGGGACCACGACACAGGGACAAGAGGAGGCGCTGGCAACTCTCATGACACTCCACAAAGCTAAACATACTTAAACACAAACAGATTTATAATTAAAAAAAAAAAATTTAAAAATATTTAAACATAAGCACCAATCACTGGCCTTATGGACAATTTACCTAGAGAGTGACTAGCACAAACAGAAATAGGGGACCATGACACAGGGACAAGAGGAGGTGCTGGCAGCTCTTGTAACACTCCACAGAGCTAAACATATTTAAACACAAACACAGATTTAAAATAAAAAAAAAATTAAAAATATTTAAACATAAACACAGATTTAAACGTAAGAACCAATGTTCAGTTAAAGCTATCACATATCAATTGAATGCTGCATTACATGTGCCCAGCTTTTTTTATGATTTAAATGGTAAATAAAATATACATGATCAAATATAATTTATACTACATGTAATTCTACTTTTGAAAATATGCCTGAACATCTTTCATTTCTTCCAGTTCAGTGAATCAATGGCCCTTCCAAATACTTAAAATCATGGATCACTGGCTACAAAATGGTGTCATTTTCGTTAAGAAATGATTATTCAAGGACATGGTTATTCAAGAAATCCCACGTTAAACAGGCAATAATAATTAAAATGGTAACACGTTTTCTTTCTCATTTGTGCAGAGCAGAGCATTCTGACTTGAGTGGTTCCAATGCCTGCTGAAAAGGAACCCTCAAAACTCCATCTTCCTGTAGCTTTAATTCATCTCCAGTAATCTCTTTTTCTGCTACTCTAAATTGCTCAGTAGATGTGATGGAGCAACAGGGAACAGCATTTAAGTTGAGAAAGTTCCAGTATAATCAATATAATCAATATAATATATAATATAAAAAATATAATATAAAAATATAATATAAAAATATAATATAATATAATATAATATAATATAATATAATATAATATAATATAATATAAGTTCCAACATATTCAGGCCTACCAGCTGATAATTGTGTCATAGACCAAGTTTTCCCTTATTCTGGAGCTTTAAGTGCCCTTTATACCAACATCAGCTGGGGCACTGAAATGTGAAGCAGATTTTAAGATGTACAATACCTGCTCTATAAGTGATTAAGCACATTTCTGATTAAATGAATCTGAGTTTATAATTCATCTTGGAAAGGAAAGAATGCTAGTAACACGTGTAGCTGACAAAATCCCAAATGTAAAGGAGCACTTCTCTGGGAGTCTGTTTGCTCACTGATGAGTGTTATCAGCGCTGATGAGTTATCAGTACATGAATCAGTGATCAGTAATGATCAGTTATCAGTACATAAATCCCCTGTACAACAACAGCAGGGATGGCTGGGCAAAATGCTTCCACCTCAGGTTGTTTCTCAGGTGCTTTTGCACACACACAGGTGGATGTCCCTCCAACCTCACATGTATACTAAATCCTGGTTTTGTTCCACTTGAAGTCCCCTCTGCACTCAAGCCTGAAGACTACCTTATAAGTTGCTAAAAATACAGATGAAGAACACTTGTGATCCATGAAGATTCCTCCCTTTTCTATCTCTTCAACTGAAGATGACAAAATTCTGAGGTGCAAACAAAACCAAAAAATCTTGGTCACGCAAAAAATTGCATGAAGTCATTGTATTCTATATAGATAACTTCTAGGTATTTGGATTGGCCACAAAGTCTACACCTTCTCAAATCAGTTTCTTAGAAATACACTCAAAAATTACTGACTGACTGCCCAAAGCAGACTCAAGCATCCTGGCTTCTCTCCTGCCAACCATGTTGAGAAAACACTCCCACCAAACTGGCCACACTTTCCCTTTGCTGCACCAAAACCTTGTCTGACTGAGAAATGATTCTGAACTGTACAGGAAGCCCCACACCACAAAAGTACTGTGGAAAGATAATAATTGATGCAGAAAACTAATTATTCTTCAGATTTAACACATAGCCCTTAACTCCTTTCCTACAGATTTGGGAAATTTAGTTTCTGCAGCATGTGCAATTTTTATGTTAGAAAGACTACAATTTCATCAACTCCATTGTAGGGCACCTACTCATTAAAATACGCATCTACATCTATCTATTTCTATCTATTTCTCTCCATTTTGGTCTCCATGCCTTCTGAACCTATTTGCTCCTTCCTCTCTTGGCCTTTCTCACCTAATGCCTTTAGCAAACTACATCTACACTAAGAAAAATCCTCAAACATCAGCTCTTTTATTCTAATACTCCTCTTATTCTTTTCTTCTATTCCAGTGACCCCATTTCATCTGGATTTATGTACTTACTGTTATGCTCTTACTGACTTATTTTTCCACTCTCTAGCTTGCTAATCAAAATCCAGGAATTTGTCTGCAGCAAAAATCCACTCTTGATTCAACTGCCCTGCTCTTCCCTCTCCAAGAGAGCACACAAAATATCCTCTCCCCAGTTGTTTCAGACTCTGTTCAGCCACTCAGACACAGAGGAGACTTTACAAAAGTACTCCAGTTCAGAGGGAGCAATGTGGTGTCAATACTTCACAGAATTCAGAGTCACTGGGTTGGAAGAGACCTTCAAGATCACGGAGTCCAACCCAGCCCCAACACCTCAACCAAGCCCTGGCACCCAGTGCCACATCCAGGCTTTGCTAAACACACCCAGGGATGGGGACTCCAGCACCTCCCCAGGCAGAACATTCCAGAACTTTCTCACCCTTTCTGTAAAAAACTTTTCCCTTCAGACACGAATCATGCTCTTTTTTGGGACCTTCCCTCGCTCCTGGTTACCAGGTTCTTGTGTGATATGATGGATTTTGGTGATCTCCTCTTCCCTATTAATTGTCATGGTTTTGCACGGGAGACGCTTTTATCCGTGGAATACGGTGAGAAATATGATTTCCATCCAGCTATGAATTACCTTTTTTAAAAAAAAACAACCAATTTTCACAACCTACACTACAAAACCTTCTGGAACGTGTAAAATAAGCATAATTATATTAAATAATAAGCACTGATGAAAGACACACATTGACAGCCCCAGTGAGGATCAGCTGAATCCAGCTCAGTGGGAGCTTTACAGGCCTGAGTTTTACACTGGATTTGTAATGATTTGTAATCTCCTCCTAAACTGTGGAATACACAACTTAATGTGACCACTTCATGTGGTCACATTTTTACTCAGCTGCTTTTCCACACACCAGATTTAAAAAGCTGGTTATTTAGAAAAGGTTTAAAAAGTGCTATCCCTTCTCATTTAGTAATTAATTAATACACTACTGTGGCTATTTTGCCTTGTGTATAAAGGGTATTCACTCCAAAAACAAAAGATGCACCACATCCCTAATTCTGCACATCAAACCAGGAGCCTTCATTTTAGGAAAGTCACTACTGCTTCCAAATTTTAAATCACCTTTTGTAAGTAAAAAATAAATAAATCTGCTACAGTGTATTTTCACAGATTAACTATAAAAAACTCCTCCCTGCTGAAATGACATAACTTTTAAGTAAGCCACTTAAAATGTAGAGTTGCTTTTTCTGTCTGAGTAAACTGAAGAGAAACCAGTTCTAATTTTTTTTTCCAAGATCAAACTAAGGAGTACTCTCTACCTTCTACAGCTTTGTCTTTCCTACTTTCCAATATTTTCTGCAAAGTTGTCAAGCTTTTGCAGGAATCTTCAGCAGAAAATAGAAAAGTAATATAAAAAGGATGAATCAAATGCAGCTGCATTAAATTCTTGACCTTCTCTTCTGAGAGGATTATTTTGGAGAAATATTTTCAGATTTTAAAATTTTTACTATACACCATTTAGGTTTTTTTTACCCATAATGGAAACCATTTTTAAGGTTCTAAAATTCAAAAGTAATGACAGGCATAGAACAATGCTGAAACCACCAGAGCTCAAAAATTCAACTTAAATTATTCTGGACTTACTATTGTGAGTCATAAAGTAACCATTAAGTAGTGAGGAAAACCAACACTTGGAGTAAATTTCTAAACAACCTGATTTATTAAAGATTTTAAACTCTGAAATCATCTACAGTCTCATGGAATCACCTTGCTAAATTGAACTGACAAGTTTAGACAGGTTTGGAATTCCTGCTTTATTTCCATAGGGGATGTGTGCCTATATTTGAATAAGGGATATATTTGAAGCTGGAGATGTGCCCTGAGTAAATCAATAGGAGGATTTTACCAGTGGATTACTTAGATGCACCAAGTACTTCTACCTTTGAAAGAACTACATCTAGTGACTAAACCTGACCTTTAAGCAAGAGCAAATGATAGAATATTAACATCTCAAATTAACTCAGTAGCTCAGCATCCTTAACCCTTTCTGCATGTTAGGCATAGATTATTTTTATAGCTAGACATTATTTTATCCATGCAACGCAATGAGAAGTATCATTTTCATCCAACTATGAATTACCTTTAAAAAAAACCAATTTTCACAACCTACACTACAACACCTCCTGGAATGTGTAAAAAAGATGTGTATTTATATCAAAAAATAAGCAGTGATGAAAGACACTCAGCAATGGTCAGGGAAGAGAAATTCAATCCAAACTCAACAAAGAGAACACTCTTCCTATGTGGTGCAGGCACATTTTTGATGAATGAAAGAACTGAATTAAAACTGCAAAGAGAAGAGACGCAAGCCACACAAAACTGGTGGACTGAAATGGCAGGGGTGGAGGTGGCCCTGGATAAACACAGCACGAGAGCAGGACACAGCACTGACAGCCCTGTCCTGGCACACGGAGCTGGACACTGCTGCTCAGAACAGAAAATAGGGATGGGGGAAACATTGGAAGCAGCTGGATGAAGAGAGAAACCCAAGCCATTATTTCCCAGCCACATGGC
The DNA here is from genome assembly GCF_027887145.1 of Ammospiza caudacuta. Taxonomy (NCBI): domain Eukaryota; kingdom Metazoa; phylum Chordata; class Aves; order Passeriformes; family Passerellidae; genus Ammospiza; species Ammospiza caudacuta. Next base: position 1,292,406 of record NC_080598.1, read on the forward strand.
TGGGAATCCAAGAGGATGAAACTTCGACTCCTCATGGGAACTGCACAGATTAACACCAAGCAGTTTTGAATCCCATTATCAGTATTAGGGAGTTCAATCTATTTGTTCTTTTATCAAAGCTCAATATCCAACAGGCAATACTTTCAAATTTCAGAATCAGAACTTCTGCCCCTCAGAGTATTAAGTTCCAAACTGTTATTTTATTTATAGCACATTATGGCATAAAAAAAATTAAAATGGGCTTAAGCAAGCCTCATGCAAACAGCCTTGCTCTGTACAAAATTAAACAATCATGCTGCACTTAGACAAAATGAACAAATCAGTACCAGTGTGTCCCTTGCAGTACAATGAAGTTCATCCTTTTTATCAAAGAGACAAGATCAAAATGCAGAAATTAACGTGAACATAAAAATCCCAAAATTGGGAGCTATTGGAAATTGGGAGCTGTTTAAAAACATTTGTCCTGCTTTATTCTACATGTACACATTATCAGCTGTAATTGTCATTATCCACAGGTTAAGCAAATGAAGTCAGGACAAAACCTGTCAAGTGTTCTCATCTGACACATCCATAGGTCGATGTGAATCTGTCTGCACGTCACAGAGCCCATCATAACACTTCACATCACATTACAAAGAAGCTGCAAGACAGCCAGCATTAAGCAGGAAAATATTAACTGGCTATTTCCTATTTAACTTCTGACTGAGGCTGGATTCTTGTTACATTTCCCTGCCTTAAAAAAAAAAAACAAAAAAAAAAACAACAACAAACCACCTCAGTAAATTTAATGCCAGCCTGTTGTTAGGAGGAAACTCCTTTGCCCCTGCTTACAATCTATGTAGTAAATACCACTTTTTACTGAGACTTGCCAATAAATCTCACCCCCTGACACAGTGTCTGTTCATACTCAGTTTTTTGGCTGCTCTGCCACAAATGCCAACAAAGGGACCAATTAATGAAAACTTTCTTGATACATTCCCAGTGGATGAATGTCTGCCTTGCAGAAGGTACCTTGACAACATCCATCTCACACAGGCCAAATGGTTGCTCTGTGGTAGCAATTAAGACACCACCAGCCTTGGCTAGATTTAAACCAACAACCAAATCTGTGTAGGCCTGAACAAATGCTCATAGAAATCTGGAGAAATTAACTGCTAAACAAGGGCTGGATTGGGTCATATAATTGCATCCATTTCTCTGGTTATTTACAGACTGTGAGGACACATTTTAGTAAGAAAGCAATTACAGTTCCTGAAACAAAATCTCTCAATCTGGCCACAATATGTAAGCCACATCTATAAATATCTAAGAAATCAACAATTATTTAAAATTATTTCAAAACTCAAAATATTATGGTAGGCTGACATTTCCTTTGTACTCATTTGTTTTCTCTCTCTCAACAAAAAGACTCCGTTCAGTCTTCATCTTCCCATAGCTCTGGCATCAAATTTGGACAATTAAGCCTAGTGCAGCATTCCTCCTCTTTCTAAAATTACATTTGGAGACAGAGTTTTGTTGCTTTGATCCAGAAATGCTCATCAGAGGGACTCTTGCTGCAGACTGTGAGCAGCAGAGATCAGTGTGAGAGCTGCTGGGAAAACCCTGCCTCCACTGCAAAGTTCAGCCTGACTCTGGGGGTTTTTTTATCAGGGTGTCCACCCTGAATTCTCTGTCCTCAGACAGTTTAAATGTGGCTGATCCAGACCCCCAGCCCTCAAGAACAAGTAATTCTGCTTCTATTGGCCTCAGGGCTCAATAAATTAATGTTTAAAGCTATCCAAGATATTAAACTTCTGCATCTGAAACACTATCAGCTAAGTCTAGCGCGGTGTAGGAGAGCGGGCTCCCCTCCACACCCCAAATCCTGCCAAAACTGCACATTCCCAGCTCTGAACTGCCATTACAGGGCTTGCAGCACTATTTTCAAATTATGCAACATGTTTTGCAAATTCCAGATCAGCTGATAAAGCACCAACATGTAAAGCTGAGCGGTCTCCCTGCTGGACACAGCACAGAGAAGGAACCATATAATGCAATTACAACACTCTGAGAGCTCTGTAATTACATTCCAAGTCAACACTTTGGCTAATTTTACCTCCATCATCACCTTGAACACTTTCAGCCACAAAACCCCAGCAGCCTGTACCAGAATTAACCCCAGATCTGGTATTATATATATTTAATATATATAACAGATAATATATATTACATATATTATATGTAATATATATATATATATATATATATATATATATATATATATATATAAAATCGATGCACTTTATTATATATATGTAATAATTAATATATATTATACATAAAATACATAATATACAATATATATTATCTACAATATATATGATAAACAATATATAATAAACAATATACAATATATAATATATAATGGATTTTATATTATAATATATTTTATTTTATACATATCATTATATATATAATTTATATATATAAAAATTATATATAAAATGTAGATATTCTATATTATATATATTTTATATATAATTATATATAATATATATTATATATAAATATATAATATATGGATATTAATACATATTATATTTTATAGATAATATATTATATAATTATATATTTATATTATATTATATTATATTATATTATATTATATTATATTATATTATATATATTAAATTTGTATATATAATATATGCAATTATATATTATATATTATATAATTATCTATATAATATATAAAATTTAATACATATTTTAAATATATATATATATTTTTATATATATTATATCTTTTCCATGCCAGTGTCAGCCCTAGGTGAGCACCCAAGCCTCCAAATGAGCATTTGCTCTGGTTGAGGGCAGGCTGGCTGCTGTGCTCTAGGACCCAACTGTTTTCCTTGCACAATCCATTCTGGGATGGGTTTTAAATCAGAACACAGGCCTAATGATCTGTTAGTTCCTTTATTAAATTGGAATTTGAACTTTTGGCTAATAAAATTTAAGAAAAGCATGTTTTAGCCACCTGTGACAAGCAGGGAACAAAGTGCCAAACGTGCATTTGGCCCCCACCCTGTGACACTCACTGAAAGGTCACAGCAAGAAGCCATTTTCCAGCTTCACCAGCTGAACTTGTAAAATTGGGGCAGGGTAAAAATATACACTGTTTTACACACACAAAAAAGAGAGGTTATTCACTCAATAAAAGTATTCTGAAACAGGAAGATGTTTATCTCAGTAAAACAAAGAAGTTTAAACTGCAGGAGAAATTGAGGTAGTTTTGAAAAGATCTTTAACCATTAAACTTCTGTAATTGCAGGAGGAACTTCTGAATGAAGAATGGGAATTAATAGCAATGTATTTATACAAACAAATGGGGACACCCCACTAATTACCAGTAACTAAATAATTCTGGCATCCCACCTTCCTAGACTCAAAGTGCTTTTCAACTCCCAAGTTTCACCTGAAAAACTCTGGAGCCCTGCTCTGTAATCCAAAACCAGCACTGTGGTGCTCTTCACTTAGAACTTTTTGCCATTTGATCACAGGAGCCATCAGGAAATCTCGCTGTTTCCCTCTTACTACACAGTTTTATTAAAAAGAAAAAAAGAACATCTATTTATAGGTGAGCAGCTCTTCCATTAACTAACACCTGGGCAAACAAAGGCTACATGACTTCAGAGCAAGACATGGACACAACACAGGGTTGAAAACTGGATATGTGCTCCTTCTGTGAAGGATGGAGCTGCCCCAGGGTCGCAGTGGGAAGGGAAATATTCCAGCAATGAAGATTTCTTTCCCTGGCTTTTCCACAGGTCTGTTTTGCACATAAAGGTCTTGTACAGTTGCCACCCTGAGACAACACCACAGTGGCCTACATGGTCCAGCAGGTACTAATTAGGGAGCATGTTCTGTCAACACTTTCTTGCTCTTCTTCCATTAATTGATCATCCTGCCCAATTAATACAATGCAACACAGGATTCTGGAATCCTTGGGATCCTTTGCCTGGGAGAAGCAAGGATGAAGGGAAGAAACAGCCTCCCAAAAGGGTCACACTCATCCAGGACCTGCAGTGACAATAATACCACTGAGCTGAGAGGTTAATTATGTCCCTGCTAACTTGTTCTTGAGCCTAAGATTGTTTTTTATCTAAGAATAAAGACGAAAAGCAAAAAAAAAAAAAAAATCCCAAGCCTACTTCATCTGGCAGGCTATATTATGTTTAGATATGGTAACAGCTTATGGAAAGTTAGGGCTGCAGAACTAAACTCAGTTGACCATTAACAGCATATTTATCACCAGAATGTGTGTGCTTAATGCTACCACTGCTAGGTACCACTGCTAGACCAGAAAATAAATCACGAACACACCCCAGCACACCAACCCCACCTCTGCACACAGGACAGGAGGTGCCCCCAGAGCCAAACCATAAACCAGCATTTCATAAAAGCTGCGAGAAATCAAACACACGGGGTTTTTTGGTTTTTTTTTTGTTGTTTTTTTTTTTTTTCCCCATTGATGAAACTGCACTGAAGACAGCAGAGAGAAAAAGCCAAGGACAAAGCAGCTGCCAAATACAACGCGCTACTGCTGCCACCTAACGCTGGGCAGGGCACGGCAAAGCCCGGCTTTGTTCCCCTGCTCGGCCCCGGCCAAGGGCGAGCCACGAAGTTTCCGGGCCTTCTTCAGTATTTGCTCCATCCCCGACAGCCTTCCTTGGACACAAAGCAAGGAAAAATAGGGGAAAAAAAAGGGAAAAAGAGGAAAAAAAAAAAAAAAAAAGAAAAAAAGTCTTCCCAAACTGAGCTGCTGGGATTGCGGGATTGCAGCCTTTCTTGGACGCACACACACAGAGGGAGAAAAAACTAGGGGGGGAAAAAAAAAAAAAGAAAGGAAAAAAAGAAAGAAAAAAGGAAAAAAGAGAAAAAAAATAGGGGAAAAGGAAAGAAAAAAAATAATAAAGGAAAGGAAAAAAAAAAGAAATGAAAAAAAGAAAGAAAAGAAAAAAGAAAAGTCTTCCTAAACGGAATTGCTGGGATCGCAGCCTATCCTGTACACAAAGCACAAAGCAAGAAAAAAAATAGGAAAAAAATGAAAAAAGGGAAGAAAAAGGAAAAAAAAAAGGAATAAAGAAAAAAGGGCAACAAAAGGAAAAAAACAAAAAAAAAAAAAAAAAAAAAAAAAAAAAAAAAAGAAAAAGGAAAAGAAAAAATAAGTCTTCCTATACTGAATTGCTGGGATCGCAGCCTATCCTGTACACAAAGCACAAAGCAAGAACAAAATAGGAAAAAAATGAAAAAAAAGGAAGAAAAAGGAAAAAAAAGGAATAAAGAAAAGAAATAAAGAAAAAGGGGGAAGAAAAGGAAAAAAAGAAAAAAAAACAAAATAGAAAAAAAGAAAAAGGAAAAGAAAAAAAAAGTCTTCCTATACTGAATTGCTGGGATCGCAGCCTTTCTTGTACACAGTTAGAGAAAAAGAGGAAAAAATTAAAAAAAGGGAAAAAAAAGAAAAAAAAAAGGAAAAAAGGAAAGAACAAAAGGAAAAAGAAAAGAAAAAAAGAAAAAAAGAAAAAAAAAAGGAAAAAAGAAAAAAAAAGAAAAAAGAAAAAAAAGAAAAAAGAAAGAAAAGAAATAAAAAAAGAAAAAAAAAAAGAAAAAAAGGAAAAAAAAGAAAAAAGAAAAAAGAAAAAAAGTATTCCTAATCTGAATTGCTGGGGTTGCAGCCTATCCTGTACACAAAGCAAGAAAAAATAGGAAAGCAATGGAAAAAAAAGAAAAATGGGAAAAAAAGGGGAAAAAAAAAGAAAAGAAAAAAAGGAAAAAGAAAATAAAAAAAATTTAAAAAGGAAAAAAAAGGGAAAAAAGGAAAAAAAGGAAAAAAAAGGAAAGAAAAAACCCTCTTCCTAAACTGAATTGCTGGGGTTGCAGCCTATCCTGTACACAACACAAGGAAAAATAGGGAAAAAAAATGGAAAAAAGGAAAAAAGAAAAGAAAATAAAAGGAAAAAAGAAGAAATAAAAGAAAAAAAAAAAAAAAGGAAAAAGGAGAAAAAAGAAAAGAAAAAATAAAAAGTCTTTCTAAACGGAATTGCTGGGATCGCAGCCTTTCTTGTACACAAAGCAAGAAAAAGTAGGGAAAAAAAGGGAAAAGAAAGGGAAAAAGAAAAAAAGGGGAAAAAAAAAGAAAAAAGGAAAAAAAAAGGTCTTCCTAAACTGAACTGCTGGGATCGCAGCCTTTCTTGTACACAAAGCAAGAAAAAAATAGGAAAAAAAATTAAAAAAGGAAAAAGAAGGGAAAAAAAGGGAAACAGAGAAGAAAAAAAGGAAAAAGAAAGAAGGAAATAATAGGAAAAAGGAGAACAAAAAGAAAAAAGAAAAGAAAAAAAGAAAAATAAATGAAAAAAAGAAAAAAAAAAGAAAAGAAAAAAAAAAAGTCTTCCTAGGCTGAATTCCTGGGGTCGCAGCCTATCCTGTACACAAAGCAAGAAAAAATAGGAAAGAAATGAAAAAAAGAAAAAAGGGAAAAAAAAGAAAGAAAATAGAAAAAAGGAAAGAAAAAAAGAAAAAAGGGAAAAAAAAGAAAGAAAATAGAAAAAAGGAAAGAAAAAAGGAAAGAAAAAAAAGAAAAAAGAAAAGAAAAAAGAAAAGAAAAAAGAAAAGAAAAGAAAAAAGAATTTCAGAAAAGGAAAAAAAATTAAAAAAGGAAAAAAAAAAGGAAAGAAAATAACCTTCTGGCCAGAAATTCCCACTGTTACACACAACATCCAGCACAGCACACCTACACCTTTGTCTGAGACAAATAAAATCCAGCAGAACAGAAATATTTCAGGTAACACTTTTGTTGCTATAGCTGTACCTATAAGGAGGTACTTGCTGTAATTCAAATATTTGCAGCAAAACATCCCCAAGACAGCACTCTGGAGGAAAAAGGAGTTTTCCCCATACATTTTAGTTACTCATTACCCACGGGATAAATTTGCAAGGAAACAACCACAGACTACCCAAATTGCTTAAACTGCTTTCTTTTTAAACCAGCCAGAATTAAATGGAAAAAAAAAAAAAAAAAAAGAAAAAAAAATTAGGATTAAATGTTCACAGCAATGTGCAACAGGTAAGCAGAACACAAAATGGGTGTTCACTGAGAGCTGCACAGTGAAAACACAGGATGGGACTATCAATCCACTGCAGCAAACCCTTGAAAATTACTGCAATCCTCAAAGTGCAATTAAAAAAACCCACAGACTAAATTACACTGCCACAAACTCATTAATGTCCACACTGGATTTCTTTTTTTTTTTTTTTTTTTTTAAGGTATCTTGCTTAAATATACTTAAAATGTATCTGCTTTTCTCATGGTTCTGTAGCATCACCCTGCTACTTTGAACTTCCACACTCTTGGCTACTTTAGAGCCCTTCAGAGCAAAAAAAATCAAGTGTAAAAGTTTCAGTTTCTATTGATGGAAAGGAATATCAACTGTTGTTTGTATAAACAGAAGAAAACAATTCTTTGGCTAATGAAAATGAGGAGAAAAACCAGAAGCCTTGATTACCAAAAGGTACATTTTTAGAAACAGACTCTCTTTCATTTTCTTCTCTTTCCATGGCTCCTTATTTTCCTATGAAGAGTGACCCAAGAGCCTCAAGAGGTGCTTCAAAAAGCCCTTTGAAAGCTACACTAGACAGCAGGAGAAGAAAAAACAACAGAAAATCCATCAAAAACCAGCAAAGGCATGAAGGAGGAAAAAACCACTTAAATTTACAGGAGTATAAAGGTAAAAATAGAAAGGGAATTTCAATATTTTTTTTTTAATTTCTGGTTCCTATGCTCACAATTTACACCAATAATATCACTTTGAACAATGTTCTGTTGTTTAGGCATGGATTATTGTGGTCTTGCTCATATAATAACTCCAAACAAACAAATTGTTAGGAAAACAGTTTAGGCAAATACTACTTTCATGTGAACACAAACTCCCAAATCCTCTGTTTTATTATAGAAATAAAAAACCACAACAACCAAAAAACCCCAAAAAACAACAACAACAAAACCCAAAAACCAAAAAGACAAAGAAACAACTCCAGAAAAAGTACCCTGATACCCACAGCTACATAGCAGTATTCCAAACCAAAATGTCCCATTCGTTTTCCAGTTCTTTTGGAATACCTGAAAACACCCTCATAGATTTAAGAGGTCAGATTTAAGCATAATGCTTAAGTCAAAGCACAAAGCACAATTTTCTGTACTGGCCCCCTGCCCCAGTCACACGCTCAGTATTCCAAACCAGAGTGTCCCATTCATTTTCCAGTTCTTTTGGAATACCTGAAAATACCCCCACAGCTTTAAACAGAATGCAAAATAATCCGAGTCCCCAAGGCACTTCAGCTGCAGAGTACAGGACTTTTAAAAAATGAGTTATTAGCAACCATAACTGCAACACTTGCACACCAAGGTTTTGATTTTTTTGTTTTCTTGAAACTGTTTCTTTCAGCTTTCCCCATCTCTGAGAGCAATGTAGAATCCATCCCCACAGGGTTTGAAGCCATTTGAGATCTCAAAATAACAGGTTTGGCCCTTGTTGAATTATAACGTTTAAAATGGACATAAAAAGCTACTTATTAACAGAATTTACTCAGTTGTGAAAACCAGTATTAAAAAAACAAAAACCAAAAAACAACCCAAAACACAAGAGAAAGAAACCTCTAACAACAGAAGCAATAAATAAAAGTGAGCATTATTTCAAGAATTCATAGCCACAGTGACAGAACAATTCCAAACATAACTCATGGAATCACACCCACTTAGAAATTAGTTTGCATTGGATTTATTCATAGGCTTGAAGGATGTGTTGCTACCTTGACTGATCACTAGTTTGGTGTTCATTTAACTTCTGATTTGATACTTGATTTGGCAAATTCCTCCATTTACAGCAAGGGAACAACTTTGGCAGCATGTCCCCACAACGCTGCAGGGACACACTTTGAGGGGGAATCCAGGATATCCAGAATATTCTGCTCACTCACCAGCATTCACCACTGACCTCTGGGACACTGGTGTTTCATAAAGCTCCATCTAGGCAGTCTCAGCCTTTACACAACTGCCCCATTTCAGAAGGGAACAGGCAAGAGAAGGAGGTGGAAAGACAAAGTCAAAGCTCAGCACAGGTCAGCAGTAAGGAATAATCCCAGTTTGCATCCCCTGAGTTTCAGCAGCAACATTTCCAGTGGGGGATTTAACCCTTTTCTTAATCCAAAGATGGGGCAACTGAGAGTTGTTTTAAAAACTTTTATTCCGTTTTCAGTCTCATGAGAAGGGTGAGACAATACAGATGTTACAATTCACACCATCACAATCAGAAGCCAACTATTTCCTAATTACAAAACACTCTAAGTGTTTCTTGGCTTCTCAGTTTTAGCCACACCAATGCTGTAAATGCCTTAAAGCCAATCATCTAAAATGCATCTTTCATAGTTCTATTTCTCAAAGTATCTAGTTTTATTTGCAAGGCCATCCTTTGAAACTTGTATTTCCATTTCCCTCTCAGCAATGTCTGTCCGATTCCATGGCATTTCTAAGTCACCATTTCTATCTCCAGGTTTGCATACAGATGCACACCTTGGGAGCTTTCAGAATTCCCTACAAACCCATTTCCCACATTCCAGGAGCCAGAGTTTCACTGGGAGAATCCTCCCAAGCCCATCTTTGGCACTGCCAAGCCTGGCTTGCTCTGACAGAAGGCAAGAACCTCTTAAAAGAGCTGAGTTCCTGCCCAGCCTCTCCTCAAACACCTCAGTAGTTACAATCTAATGTTCTGCCAAGGAAAGAAAAATGTTTTAGCTAAGATACTGCACGGCAAACTCATTCATCTTTGCCTTCTCTGACTCTTATAGACATTCTTAGGTCATAAATCCAAGCAAGACAGAGTGAATTTTTTCATTATTGACAACGTAGTAGGAATAACAATGAAGGGTCAAGTTGGACAACACTCAGTCAACAGCTGACAACTGACTCTTCAGCCTTGAAACATCACTTTTAATTTACTGAAAATTAAATGACAAAGAGTTTATCCAAATGACTGGCAGAGCACAAAAAGCTGAACTGTTTTTCTAGAGCAATAAGCTACCCACAAAGTATCCTACAAAGTATCCTATCCTCACTTCTGCATTAACTCAGCTCCATGAGCTCGTGTCTGCCGAGCATTTGAGCTCAGTGGGAGATGAGGAAGCATTTCTGATGCACCGAGGCCACCAGAAGATGGAGGGTGGGACAGTTACATCATTCAGATGGGGATTTTCTGATCTCAAGTGTGAAAAGATGGAGGAAAGAAGGAACATGAGAATGTGTTGCTTAAACAACATATTAATTTTATTATGTATTTCAAACAGAAGACAAAATTAGACACAATTATTTATTTAAATAATAAAAAACCCAACAAGTCCCCCAAACACTGAATTTTACAGGTTAGTACATCCCAGGACAATATTTGAAAAAATTTAATAACTATCTGAGTTTCAACACAAACATGATCAATTTTGTTTAACAGCCATAAGAGATCCCTATATAAACACAGCCATTGCAACATGATTGATTCTACCCTGAACTTTTCTTACCCTTCAGACCATTGTTCTGCACTTAGACCTTCTTCAAATAACTGACCTGGTGCTTAAAATTTCTGAAGTGGGCTCCTGAATGCATGGTCTGATTTGGAAATGCTGAACAGCTCAAGGTGCTCTTGACTGTGGCTGCTCAAACATCAGAACAACAGAACATTTGTGATATAAAAGCTTTATGCTGCTCTTTGTAGCCTCCTTCTTTGTGCTTTAATTAGTATCTTTTTCTCTGTGATTTTGATTTCAAACAGCTCTCATTAGAAATGAGATAAAAGGCCCACTGCACAATATAAAATTACTTAAATATGTCTTCAAAATGCTGGAAGAACACTTGCAAGTGTTAAAGAAATAGCTTTATTGCATTTAAAAAACCACTCAAGATTTTATTTTTGATCAGAATTTGTATTTTATACTGATTCAGGACATAGTGAATATTTGTGAGTATTGAGCACCTATCACAAAAAGTCTACCAAACAGAGTATAGATCCTTTTTTTAATATAAGTTACAATGAGTAACTGACATAACCAGGGCACAAAGTGTTCAAGAGAGGTATCAGATTCCTCTGCAGAGCACAAATGACATCAAAGGCCAAGCACATACTGGCCAAATCTCCCATTTCAACTGCCTGGTGCCCATTCTGTTGTGTATGAACCATAAATCTACGGAGGGTGAGGTACCAGAAGCTGCTCATTATAACAAATGAACTGTAGACAATAACCCTGTAAGTAAACAGATTAAATTTAGAAATAAATAATAAAAAAACACTAACATTTCTTTCACAACTGGCCGAAGTACCTGAATAAGCAATGCACTATTTACTTGTTGGCTTATTTGGTTTTCACATTCTATGTAAGTTAAAGACAAAACTTCTGCAGGGATATTCACACCTCAGCCACTTGTTAAAATTCACCTGCATCTTTAAAAAATCATTACACATTACAGTGTGAACCAAACACAAACCAGCACCAGAATCAGGTGAATAAATCACACAAGTCATAGTTAAACAGCAGCAGGCCACGACCTGGCTAATGAAGCTGTTGGAATTAGTGATTTCTCTAGCACTGAGCTTCACTGGGCACTACCTACACTGACAATCAACTCCTCGAGTTGAAAATATGCCCCTTCTTTTTATTCAAGTGGTAATTAGGAAATGGGATGTAGAGAACAGCTCAGAGTAAATCCACCCTGAGCATTGAAACAATAGTCCTTTGTATCAAACTTGATGCTTATCTTTTTCTCTGTGGCTATTAGATTAACTCCACTGAACTTGTTCTGTTTATGTTGTCAAATTACAAATCCATTTTCTACCAGTTAGGTGAAGTTAGAATTAGCTAAGCATGATGATCTGTTAAACACTTCTAACAAGTGTGCTGCTATTCAAATAAAAAAATAAAAACCTGCCCAAGGGTATTGAAAGGGGAATACTTACACCGCCTGAATCTCATGGAAAGCATTATTATCAGGCTTCCAATACAAAACTCAAAGTTTTTTTATTTTTAAGCTTCAAATTCTCAACTTAAACTCAGCATGAAGCTCCTCAGTAGGCAGGTCCTTTCAGGAGTAATATTGAATTTACCTTGCAACAAACATGAAAAGAACAACCACAAAAAAAGCACAAGCAGCTCTTTAGCTTTACATATATGACACCCTCTGCATTTCTTGTGATTGCAGAATTGAGGTGAGTACACAAATCAGTAACAGAGTTTTTACTCTCCAGAAAGTCACGTCTTTGCTTTAAACATGTTCCATGCAATAAACTCTTCTTGAAGTAATTTTGCCTCATTAAATGAAATTTCTATTCATTTCCTTGTTTTCTGTTGCTGAGAGTCATTCTCACCTGTGCCTGATGCTCTGTTTGCAAATCTTCTCCTCTTTCAAACAGATCAAGTGAGCACCTTAACACTTGGTATTTATACACACACACACCACCCCTTTTGATAAAAAAGACAATCTTTGTAACACTCTGTGTTAAGTGGCACATATTTGTAAGTGGTACATATATTTTATTTCCTTACCATATTAAAAATAAGAGCTTCTTGCTGCTGCCTGCTCAAATTACATGGATTTTCTTTAAGATTAGGGCACACATTGTAGCAGCAGCATATAATTTTCTTGCACAATAATTTTTTTCCAGTTGAAAGATATCCTATAATATCATCAGCATCAACAGGAACAGACACCTGATTTTCAGCTAGACAAAGCTTGTGTTTGGTGACTTTATTCCTGGTGAAAAGCAGTTTTCAGATATAAAGCAGCTACATAAAAATTCAAAAACAATCTGACAACTTATTCTTTGACAACACAGTGCTAGACCAAAAGGAAATGCAAAAATTGTGCCAAAAATAAGATGAGGGGAGGCGTGTGTGTGTGTGTGTGTGTGTATGTCCCTTGGATGTCTTATTTCTGTTGCTCTAATTTTATCTTCTGTTGATTTTATAAATGGAACTTAAGCACTGCCTTTCCTAAAAGCTGAATGGATTCCTTAAAAAAAACCAAACGCAAAGAGCAACCAAAAAAACCAAGAGCACAAAACCCATTTATCCATTTAAGAAATCACCTTGTTGAAACCAACATGTATGTGGCTGTGGATCCCAAATATCTCAAACCCACCAGCATGTTCTGAAGACAGAAGATTAAAGGCCTACTCCTACCACTTCAGCAAGATCTTAATTTTCAGAATTTGCTGGATTCCTTTCAGAGAATGGGAACTACAAGTCTTCTGTGCCTCAGAAAGCATTTCAGCATGAGTTTGTAAGAGCCAGCCAAGGAATCTCTGCTGGTTTCAAAGCACTCCCTTGCAGTTTTTCTCCTTTCAGAATTACTGCCTGGAGCTTTGTGCCAGAGTTGGAACCTGCATACACAGAAGTTTTATCTTCTTCTAAAAATAAACTTTATATAGAACTCATAATGGCCCAATGCATCTTGTGCCCCAAAGTCTGTCATCTTCAGCTGCTACTGATCCTTACAGTATTAGAGAATCAAGATGATCCACTTATCAGAGTCACCTAAGTACACAAGAACTGTTAGAAAAAAAAATTAAGTCTCAAGGAAATTTTATAAGATACTTAAATAATTAGAAGGTGTGGCAGGAAAAAAAATCCCTGGTTTTAGCCCAAACTCATTTTCTATATCAAATTAATACTGTTCTTAAGGACTGAACTGATAATATCTATAGTAAAATAATTCACTTGCATATATGTTGTGGCCTGACCATATTAAAAAAAATGTATTTTTAAGTGCAGTAAAGAAAAATATATTCACTCTAGTAGAGTGTCTATGTACAGTTTTGTTCTGGCTTATTAACTGTTTCCATCCTCAATTAGTTAGAATTAATAAAAAGGGGCTTGTTTTCAAAAATTCACCAGTTTTACACAAATTTGCCCTGATGAAATCATTCTTACAATGCTACAATTTGATAACTCTTAATTGTGTACTACTTTGTATTATTAAGGTCAATCCTGAGATTTAGCTGCAATTATAGTCATCTTTTGGATGACATATGGCAAGATCTCCAACTCTTTTTAGCTCTGGAAATTTTACATCTGCCTGTTCCTTCAAGATGCTAAGCATACATGTGTTGACAAATACAGAAAATAGCAGATGGCAAAAAGCAAATGCTCAACATGGAGCACTGGGGATCACTTGAAAAAAGCCTGGACTCAGATATTTGCCATTTTTATTTTAACAGCAGAATGATGTTTTAAAAGAAATTCCACCATCTCTTCTGCTTGATGCCAAGTGCGATCAGAATATTCATGATTACAGAATCAACGTCATATGAACTGCAGCTGGTATCCAACCTGCAAGTTGCTTTGCAAACCTTTGGATTTAAGGCTATAAACACAGAGGAGATGAACTTCTGCAGCTACATAAAAACTGGAAACCATTCTGCACCGACCATCAAATTTGACACGGAATCTTCTATTGCAATCTGCTATTCCAGCTTCTAAAAAGCTGCAAGCAGCGCTTGGCAATGGCAGTGCCACTTGTACCACCCTCAGGAGAGAGCCCAAGGAGCAGCTGGGCACTTGGAGAGGAGGTGCCACCACACTTTGGGGAGCAGAGAGTGGCTCCATCTGAAAGGACACAGAAGGTGACACAAAAGGTCCAGCCAGGGCTGAATTCTCACTAACAGGGAAAAGTGAATGACCAGGGAACAGCACCAGGATAAAACCACCATTCAGCAACACTCCCTAAGAAATCCAATATTTGCAAGTCCACAGCTCAGAAACCCCAGAGAACATGCCCTGTGTTAATATTTCTGTCTTAACATGCCATGGCAGACTTTCAGCAAAGTCTTACCATTTTTCCAACCATGGAACCTCTCCAACTGAGGCACCTTCCCACTGTAACTAAGAGAAGATATGTGCTGTGCCCTCCAGTCTCTCCTACAGCCCATGGAGGTGCATAAAAACCTTGGTATTCTCATGCTTTAAGGAGCCCAGAGTGACTGGGGAGTGCTGCATGAGGATGGAGAGCATCAAGCAGAGCCTCTAAGAGTTCAGCTAAAAGGAAAAGATGAGCACAGACAGGACAGATGGTAACAAGCACAGACAGGCAGCAGATCTGCCTTGGGAAAACACCTACAAGTAACCATCAGTAAACATCTCTTTTTAGTCAGAGGGATCCATCACAGACACCAAAAGAAAAACAGAAAGAAGTATCTTCACTTTCTCTGCCATTTCTCACTGACTTTTCAAATGAAGAGCACTAACCAAGCAGGCTGGAAATACACAGTGCTAAAGAAATGCTTGTGTATTAAACCAATACTTTAATCTTCTGAAACTAGAATTAGAGAAGTAGACACACAGCTGGAAACTTTGCTAATTCTGGCTTCATATACCCCAAAACAATGACATGAAATGACACTGAAGTACAGCTCCATAACACAACTTAAAAAAACTTCATACAAGAAGGGGACTATGAAAGTTTCACTACTGTAACAGCTCTGAACAACACCTGTCATTTTAAATCCATTATTAGACATTATTTCACAGGCAAATACATATATTAATTTCATTACAGTATTCAGTTTAAATTAGCCCCATCTGGACACAAGAGGTATTTTACACTATGGTCTTCTGACCACCATTAGGAACAAACAGACCTTTACTCATCTTTCACTCACATTTTCCAGCAATTCAATAGAACAAAAACATTAGGAGGTCCAAAAAACAAAGATTTCTATTCAAAATAGAACTAAGAAACTTGGCTTCCAAAGCCCTCTCCTAAGTTAGGACAATCAAAGTTTAATAGTGAGAAGCAAAGGATTTATGCCCAGAATCTGCACACAAACATCTTGCCAGGTGCAGAACTTAGACTAAGTACAACAGTCAGTTTCAGGCAAAGAAAAAATCTCCCAGGAGGCACTGAGAAGGAGGAGATGTACACCAGCAAATCCAGCTGAAGAATACCAAGATGCGTCAAATTGGAACATACTGGTGAAATGACCAAACTTTAAAACTGTTTTTATCGTGGTTAGAAATAAAAATTAACAACCTTCCCTCCAAACCCATGAATTTACTTCAACTCGTAACAAAACTCAGTCTCCTGGTCACTGGCATTCTCTTTACCTCCCTTAAAATTCCCAGCTTCTTATCACATTCACTTTGGCACTTCAAACCACCTCAGATCTGCCTTGCACGTGCTCCAACAAACACCCTGCCAATACTGGCAGCCTAGCTAGCAGCTTCCTCCAGAAAAGGGAGTTTTTCCTACAAAAATGAGATCTGCTTGCCTTTCTTCTTCTCTAGCAAGTCACCAGCTTTTAAAAAACAGGAATTTAGTTACCTTGGGAATTCTATCTGTCTATCAAGTTCAGCTGAAAAGAGTCAACGGTACCAAAAAAGATACTTCACTTTCCTCAGAAACCCAAGGCAGAGCACTTTTTCAGCAAAATGCCTGAATCCAAGGGAGGGAATACAACAGAATAACCAAGAATCACACACAATAATAATCGGGTTCTCATGGACAAATAGCAGCAGCACAGAAAAAAATAGGGGAATTCACAGAATGTGAAGTCTTGAAGCATGACCAAGAATACAACTCCACAAAACCTTACCAGAAGCTTTCCAATAAAATTAACATATTTTCCTCCTATTCTTTTTTTATTTCATTACTGCTGACTATCAGAAAAGAAACTTCTTTGTTTGCTTTGCATCTGGTCTTTGTGTACTTGAGGGTTGCATCTGATCAATCACAAAAACTGTAAAAACAAACCCCCAATTATTACTTTATTGGTTTATAAATATGACTTTGGTGTATTGTTGGAAACCTGAATGCTGAGAATTTCAGAGTTTCTGTGCCTTTCAGCACAGATCCTCAAGAGAACACTGCATTTGACCTGAAGCTGTGGAGAAGCTTCCAAAATGGAATGACAGAACTGGGATTGTGGGTGTGGAGTTTGAATAGAAGTGTGTGATATCACAGAGGGGAAAACTTAAGAGTTTAAGGGTTTAGAATACAGTAATGTATATAAAGGAAGATGGAGGTTTTAGGGTGCAGGCTGGTCCTTCTTCTGCACCTTGTTCTCCATAGGTTTGGGTGGTTCTGTGTAATTGGATAAAAAAGTCCACATTGTGTGGTTGGTTATTGGATTAAAAGTAAAAATAATTTAGGTGTCATTTCTTAATTGGACAGTTTATCCTTAAAAGGCCTTGTAGAGAGGGAGATACAGCTCCATTTTTAGTTTGTTAGAGTGAAGTGCTGCAGAGCTCATAGTTTGTGAGACTGTAGAATAAGAACCCATAAACATCTGAGTCCAGACACAAAATACCTTCTCACACATTTAATCCTGACCTTGGCACAAAAGAAGCAAGGAATCCATCAGTGTATCCCAAAGATCAAATACATAAATCAGTGTATCCCAAAGCTCAAATCCAGCCTTACCAACAAAGCAAGTTTTTGGTATTTCCTTTTGAGTTCTGCTGGGCTGTCTGAAGGTTTGGCCCCCAGGACCTTGTACCAGTCCTTGTGCTCCATCCTTCCCAGGGCCATGGCCTGATGGGTTTGCAATCCCTTCCTCAGCACTGCCTTAGGAAGTCAGATCCATGAAATCACAACCTGGAAGAGAAAGAGAAAAAGCAAAAACAAGGATATGGCAAACTGCAGGATGACAGAACTGACTGTTCCCCTCAAGCACCTCTACACCATGATGTGAGAACTATTGTGCAAAAAAAGTTAAATTCAAGTGGCCATTCCATCCCACAGCCTGTCAAATGTGAAATCTTGTGTTGCCTATCCAAGTGCCTCAGAATATCTTTCTTTAAAAATCATTTTGTGTGTAAAATGAACTGCTTAGAAACACCCCAGGTTACAGACACACCTTTTACACAGACACTTTTCAAAGCAAACTTTTGACTTTGAAGCAATACCATACTTAACACATAAAAACATAAACTACATGAAAGTGTGACATTTTTCAAAATGGGAATAAGATCCATGCAAGAAGACACAAGAAAAGGTGTGTGTTTGTTTTCACAAAATGCATTTTTCTTCATCCTGCTGAGTAAGAAGTCAACTTTCTTAAAGCAGGAGAGCACACAAAAACAGATAAACAGAAATGAACCAAAACATATCAGGTTAGCACAGGTCACTAAGCAAAACCTAACCAGCAGTGTGGGTATCAATTTTGGCCATCTTTCACCAAATTAATGACTCAGAAAGGAAAAAAAATAACAAACCAGTAAAAAGAAGTGCCAGTAATAGAATGGCAATGCTTGAGCTTCACTCTGATTCTTAGGAATCCCAAGAACACTGCCAGCAGGCAAGAGCTTTGTAAATCTACAAATATATTTGTAAATACACAAAGACATAAACTTTAAGGAATTTAGAGATTTTGGGGAGCTAAGATTTTAGTTAGAGATAAGCTTTATTGGAGTTAATTAAAATAAATGGGTAGACCTTGAAGAAGCTGGGTTTATGATGAGGAATATAGAAACTGATAAATAGCTTTTAGGAACTCAAGACAATTGTAGGCTTCTGTTCTGAAACCAGCTGAAGACTGGGAATGGGAGTCCTACCAAGGGTTCGTTTGTCATATTTGCATTGTCAAGGCAGAAAGGTCAGAATGAGGAAGACTTCAATTACTTCCTCATTTTGGGACCCCTCCCCATGACAGAGACAACCGACCCATTTCAAGGAACAAACTGTGCATGCTTAATGGCTTTGGAACTAATTTCAATACAAAGCAGGGAATGGGATGTACCAAAGTTATGAATACGCATTTCTATTCTGGGTATTCAGTACTTGTACAGATAAAAGGACTCTGTAATCACCTGTAAATTGCGGTGTGTATTTGGGAGTAATCTTGCAATAAACACACACTTTCTAACTTTAAACTGTTAGCGAGTCTTTGTCCATCACAGCTGGATATCAGTTCTAGATCAACATCCATATTTTCTTAATAAATCACTACAGCCAGAAATTAATTCTGAAACAACAACAAAAAAACAGGTTCGGGTTTGGTTTTTTTTTGGGTTTTTTTTTTGTTTTTGTTTTGTTTTGTTTTGTTTTGTTTTTTCCTTCCTGGTGCAGGGCACAGCGCCACGGGGCAGGGGACAGCACCATGGGGCAGGGGACAGCACAGAGGGGCAGGGGACATGGGGTAGGGGACAGCGCAGCGGGACAGGGGACAGGACCATGGGGCAGGGGACAGGACCACGGGGCAGGGGACAGGGCCATGGGGCAGGGGACAGGGCCATGGGGCAGGGGACAGGGCCACGGGGCAGGGGACAGCGCCATGGGGCAGGGGACAGGGCCATGGGGCAGGGGACAGGACCATGGGGCAGGGGACAGGGCCATGGGGCAGGGGACAGGGCCATGGGGCAGGGGACAGGACCATGGGGCAGGGGACAGGGCCATGGGGTAGGGGACAGGGCCATGGGGCAGGGGACAGCGCCATGGGGCAGGGGACAGCGCCATGGGGCAGGGCACAGCGCAGCGGGACAGGGGACAGCGCCATGGGGCAGGGGACAGCGCCACGGGGCAGGGGACAGGGCCATGGGGCAGGGGACAGCGCCATGGGGCAGGGCACAGCGCCATGGGGCAGGGGACAGGGCCATGGGGCAGGGCACAGCGCCATGGGGCAGGGCACAGCGCCATGGGGCAGGGGACAGCGCCATGGGGCAGGGCACAGCGCCATGGGGCAGGGCCATGGGGTGGGGGACAGCACATCGGGGGAGGGCACAGCGCCGCGCTCCCGTCCTGCCCGCCCCGGGGCCGCGCTCTCCGGCACCGCTCCCCCACAACCGCGGCGGGCGGCACCGGGGAGGCCCGGCCCAGGCCGCGGCCTCGTGCACCGCTGCCGGAGCCCTCCCGCCGCCCTCCCCCGCAGCTCCGCAATCCCCCCCGGCCCGGCCCAGCCCGGTTCGCTTCGGTTCGGACCCCCCGGTCCCTCCCCGGTCCCTCCCCGGTCGCCCCGCGCTCCCACCTGCCTCGCACTAGCCATGGCAGCGCACGCCTAACTCGTCCGGCGGGAAACACCCTGCTCTCCCTCGCGGCGCTTCACGCCTTGCGGCTCGGCCGGCGCCGCCTCTGTTGTTTCCCGCCGGGCAGTAGTGGCGCCGCACCGGCAGGAAGCGCGGCCTGACGCGTCTCCATGGCGACCGTGCCTCCCTCAGCCCGACCCGGCCCGGCCCGGAGCTGCTCCGGCCCCGCCGCCTCCCCCGCTCCGGCTGCCGGGCCCTCGGGCCCAGGAGGCACCGCTGGAGGCACCGTCCCGTTCCCCTTCGCTCGCTCGGAGAGCCGCAGAGCCGCTCTCCCCGCAGGGACTCCGCCTTCCGGCCGGCCCGCCGGCCTTGGGTCGGAGCGGGGCCGTGGTTTCTTCGTTCTGTGGGGTGTTTGTGCTGAAGGAGAAGGAAGAAGGTAATCTTGGTGAAAAAAATCAAGCTCTGGAAGCAGGTTTTTTATGATGTATGTTGTTGTATGTTTTCTCATTAGAAACATACAAAGCGCCTTAACACCCCCAGCCCGCCCCTAAAAGTACGAAAACAGTGCAAATAAAACCCTATGACCACCACAAAAAAACAAACAAACAAACAAAAACCTAAAACCCCCATCACAAACACCAAAACCCCACCCCATAACAAACAAATAAAACCCACAAGAAAAACAAAAAAACAAACAACTGCAAAAAAACTCCCAAAACCCCACCACAAACACCAAAAACCCAACCCCTAAACAAACAAACAAAACACCCAAGAAAAACAACAAAAAAAAACACCCCAAAAAACCCCCCAAACACCACCACAAACACTAAAAACCCAACCCCTAAACAAACAAACAAACCCCCAAACAAAAGCAAAAAACAAACACCCCGCAAAAAACCCCAAAAACTCCACCACAAACACCAAAAACCCAACCCCTAAACAAACAAAACCCCAAACAAAAACAAAACACAAACATCCCCAAAAAAACCCCAAAACCCCCACCACAAACACCAAAAACCCAACCCCACCAGAAACAAACAAATAAATCCTCCAAGAAAAACAAACAAAACCCCAAACAAAAACAAAAACCAAACACCCCCAAAAAACCCTCCAAAATCCCAACCCCTAAACAAACAAACAAATAAAACCCCCAAGAAAAACAGACAAACAAAACCCCAAACAAAAACAAACACAAAAAAAAAACCCCAAAACCCCCCCACAAACACCAAAACCCCAACCCCTAAACAAACAAACAAATAAAACCTCCAAGAATAACAAATAAACAAAACTCCAAACAAAACAAAAAAACACAAACACCTCAAAAAAACCCTAAACCAAATAAAATCCCCCTATAAACTTTGGTGGGTGCTGTAGACTTTAGCTTTTGGAATCTTAGGTAAAACTAGCTAGCAAAATCCCTAAATGCTTCTCCAGGCAAACTCAGTTCCCACAACACTTTTAAATGGAAAGCATTGTGACAATATAACAATGTATGCATCCTGTGACAATATTTTTATGTAATAATGTAGAATTAAAGCCACTCCTTGTCCCTTTTTGTCACCCTTTGAAGTGTTTGGGCTGGACAGAAGCTGTCAGGGGGCGTTCCTGGCATATTGTTCCACCAAACAGAGCAGAGTGGGACAGCTGGGCTTCAGTGGGAAACATGGAGAATTTATTTAGGTTTTAAAGGTGGGAAAACATCAGATCTGCAAAACCACTCTACTACACCTGATTAGGCCGATCTGTGTCTGTGCTGGTGTCGGAATTCAGGACATCCTGGATGGCTCAAACCCCTGCCAGGGGGCTCAGAGACCCTGGCACAGAGCCCAAGACACCGGTGACTTTTAATTATGACCCATAGAAAAAATTACCATCCTTAGATGAAGATCTGCAAGCCACGAAAGTCCAAGTAGAATAATAGTTAGTTTGTCACAGGGTGAAAAAGTGGATTTTTAGAGTTTTTAGAATGGGGGTTCAAGAGGCAAGATAGAAGATTCTGGGCATGTCCAGCCTTTGTCCTTCTTGGCCTCCTCCTTCTGCTGTGATGTTGGCACTTTTGGATTGGTTTGGAGTAGAAGCTCACTGTCTAACATAGGTGACAGGCATTGGGAAGTTATTGTAAATATTGTACATGTAGATTTTAGTATAAAAAGATAACACCACCCTGGGGGCAGGCAGAGTGCCTCTGTCTGGACCTCAGCAGGTCAGAGGAAAAATTTTGTAGCTAAGAAACAATAAACAACCTTGAGACTGAGAACTGAAGAGTTCTGACTCCTTCTTCAATTGACAGGCTGGAAAAAGAGACTTTCTAACACATCTCAGAGTCACTCTCACCAACAAAAGTCCCAAAATGCTGCTTGCCAGGGTTCCTTTTGAAATGAGAATTTTCTTCTTGGGCAAAGGTTTCAGTGTGGTTCCGTGTGGCTTCTCCTTTACTGGGGTTGGTGTTGTTTTTAAGAAGTTTAAATAACATATGTGGTGGTGTACTTGAGATTGGTCACTACACCTGTGCTTTCACCAAAAATGGTTAATATCTTCCTAAAGACTAGATACAATTTCCTTTATTGCTTATCCCTTATGGCAAAAATTCATGAGTATTGCACATTGAGGGTTTTTTCAATTTTAAATCATGATATGATTTTTATCAGCTCATAGAGTATTTGAAACACAGAGTTGTTTGAGAGATTGTGAGCAACTTTATGTCTGTAATGACAAAGGAGAAAATAAACAGAAATAGAAAAATCTAAATGGAAATTTTATATACATGAAGTATATATATAATATATATAGGATATAATATATGTAGTATATAAGATATATACTATATAATATAGTATATAGTACATAATATATAATATATAATATATAAAGTATATATAATATATAGTATATAATATATAGTATATATACTACAATATATATAGTATATATATAGTATATGATATCTATAATATATATAGTATATAATATATAGTAATAATATAATATAAACAATATAGTATATAATATATAATATATATACTATACATATAGTATATATAGTATATATTTTATATAAAATATATAAAAATATAGACTATTCTATAGAAATTGATTATTAATAAAATATAATAAATATGTATAAAATTATTATATAAATTATGTAAATAGAAAATTAACTGTACATGTTACGGAATTATTTCTGGAGTCAGTGGAACAATTTTGGAAGTGTAACACTTGTTCTTCTCTGTGCATGTTCAGCATGCCAAAGTAAATCAAAATAGGCTTTATGTTATATTTTTATATACATATATACATATATACATACATATATACACATATATATGTACATATATATACACATATATATACATATTTATGTACATATATATGTACATATACATATATATGTGTGTATATATATGTATATATAAATGTTTATATTTATAATATTTAATAGAATAATATTTAATATATTAATATATTAATATTTAATATTTAATTATAATATTTAATAGTTTGGTGTTCATGCACCACTGACCTTGTCTGGTATCACAGTTTTTGTGTCTCAGTTTCTCTTTTAATCTGCCCAGTTTCAGAAGCCATAATATCTAATCTGAACCTCTTTCAGCATCATAAATAAGCACTGAATATTGATTAGGTTTTGATAAATTGAAGAGCTTGAGCATCTTTAAGTCATGCAAAGATGAATATTTTGTATTAAATATGGGTTGGGTCAGCCATAGCTAATCATGCCCTGACTGGCTGGTCAGTCTCAAGGCAATTTTATGATCTTTCATCTCTAGAGATATAAAAATTAACTCAGTTCAAGATGTGTTAAATAGGAGTGGGGATTTAAGGGAGAAGGAAAACCAGACTGAGAACAGATGCTCTGGTTGGTGAGTCACCACCACACAGCTCAATAAGCCAGAGCTCTGCTGCTTTTTCCCCTTCTGAAAGAAAAAGGAAAAAGAAAAAGAAAAACAAAAAATTAAAAAAGAGTAGGTAAGTGCCAGGAGAGCATGAAGAACTTGCCATGAACTCTGGGACTGTTGTCAGCATGGAGATATGAGACACTTCTGTAAGAAACCAGGCTTGCTTAATTATCTCTAATTATTACAGGTGCTGTGCATGTCACTGGAGCTGGGCACCTGGACATGGTGAAAAGTTTCTTTCCCTTGTTCAAGAGACTTTAGATGTAAGTTGGTGGTTTCAGACATTTTTGTGAAAATATTTAACTTTTTTTCTTGAGAATGTCATGTAACACTGGGCTGTGTTGTCACAGAATTATGGGAGAATTATTTAGGGACTTAACTGGAGAGTTTTAGAATGGCTATAGGAGAATTTTTGAGGGATTTACCTGGATACTGTGTATGCTTCTAGTACTGCATGGAAAGATGAGTACCAATGATGGACCAGCTGAAACATCCAGACTTTGTCATTATTAACTACAATTTTTACTTCTGGATGGCATTTTGCAAACTCTTGGTAAGTAAAGCTTTTTTGCTTTATTTTTTTTTATTATTTTTAGTTATGTTGGTTTTATACTGCTACATGGAAAGTCCTAGAATGGTTATAGGAGAATTATTTAGAGATTTGGCTGGAGAGTTCTAGAATGATTATAAGAGAATTATTTAGAAACTTAACTGTAGAGTCCTCTAATACTTATAGGAGAATTATTTAGACTGGAGAATCCTAGAATGGTTGTGGGAGAATTATTTAGTGATTCAAATGGAGAGTTCTAGAATGATTGTAGGAGAATTCTTTAGAGACATAACTGGAGAGTCCCAGAATGGTTAGAGGAGAATTATTTAGAGATTTAATTGGAGAGTCTAGAATGATTGTAGGAGGGTTATTTAGACTGGAGAGCCCTAGAATGGTTATAGGAGAATTATTTAGAGACTTAACTGGAGAGTCCAAGAATGGTTATAGAAGAACTATTGAGCGATTTAACTGGAGAGTTCTAGAATGATTGTAGGAGAATTATTTAGAGACATAACTGGAGAGTCCCAGAATGGTTATAGGAGAATTATTTGTTTTGGAGAGTTCAAAAATGGTTATAGGAGAACTATTGAGAGATTTAACTGGAGAGTTATAGGAGAATTATTGAGAGATTTAACTGGATACTGTGTGTGCTTCTAGTACACTGCATGAAAAAGTGAGTAAAAATGATGGACCAGCTGAAACATTCAGACTTTGTCATTATTAACTACAATTTTTACTTCTAGATGGTATTTTGCAAAGTCTTGGTAAGACTAGCAAGGCTTTTTTGCCTTTCCTTTTTGGTTTGTGGTTTTTTGCAGGCACAGCTTCTCTGGGCACCCTGTGCCAGGGCCTGCCCACCCTCACAGGGAACGATTTCTTCCTAATAGCTCATCTAAACCTCTTTCAGCATCATAAATCAGCACTGAATATTGATTGGGTTTTGATAAATTTAAGAGCTTGAGCACGTTTAAGTAATGCAAAGATGAATATTTTGTGTCAAATAATGTTTTGCAGTTGTTGTCTTCATCTTTTCAATGCTTTAATGTGACAGCTAATATCAGCAATTAATTAATGTGACAAATAATAGTACAAGATTTCATTAGGGAGTCTCACTGGTAGTTCTGATGTGCTGTTTTCAGCCTGGCTCTTCTGTCAGTACAGGGAGAAGAATTTTTTCCAAGTGTTTTTTTTCTGTCAGAGCTGTAGAAGACAGCTGACTCAAAAGAGTGGTAAAAGTGACCATTCTGAGTTTTGTCTCTTGGAAACAACTGAGATAAAATAATTTGTTCAACGTTGAACAATGTTGGACTTCTTTTTTAATCTAGATATTAAAAATCCTTGGAGGAGATGGGATTATTTAAAAATTATTAATAGATTTTTTTTTCTTTTTTTTTAAGAGAGAGGGGTCAGAGATCTGAATGTTGAGTTCTTCCAGAATTTGTTTTAATTGGATCAGATTTGTCAACAATAAAAAGACAAAGTTTTATCTCCCAGGAGATGTGCATATGATAGACTAAATGTCATAATGATGTGAACAAATGAGATGTAACGTGCACGGAAAATATATGTTTTCCATTAAATTTCCACAGAAATGATTGAAAACGTCTTGGGAATTATTTAAGCAATTTACAATATTGTTTAAAAAGGTACATCTGGGCACACTGAGTACAGTCTTTTGTCGTTCATTAGCAATGTATTTAATGAGGGTTTTTTTAAGTGATAGATAGTTAAGGTAACAGACAAGTGACAGATTGTTTGTCTTTAACGATTTCCCTATTTCAGGCCCATTACAAAGCAATTAGAAATCTGACAGCATTTTTACTCTGCATTACTGATCATCTAAAGTGATGAGAAATGAGAGGTGATGAATATTAATTGTATATTTTCATATAATTATCATAAATTATTACCTTGTCTAGTGCGCTGCAGGTGGAGTAAAATCAATGGATGAAAATTCAGTCAAATATGATAATTTGAAAGGTTTCATGACTTAGTTTTTGTCTTTAAAGTGTGGTGTCAATCAGTCTAAACCAGGCATGCATTAACTGAGGGAAATACAAAGATGCTCTTAGTTTTCCTTGCTTTGCTAGCACTGAGCAGAGTGGCTTTTACTCTTGTGCCCTGTGACAAATTATTTACCTCTCTTTTAAAGCCTGCCAAATTTATCCTGGACTGTGGGAGTCACAGACTCAAGAGGGTTTGATTTACAGCCTTAGAAGAAGGCAAAAATGTGAAAGCAAGGTACACAGACATTGAACAGAAAAATCATAAATTTATGTTTCTATAGTTATAAGTAAGAATGTGTCTTAAGTAAGTGAGAAACTGTATTAGATAAGATGATGAAGGGTTTTATAGTGTAGTAATGTGATTGTACAGAATAAGTTAAGAGTTTAGATGTTATAATAGAGGTATATGTGTGTATGTCTAGTGGCAGCCCATTGGACAAAAGTATCTGCAGTGCGGTAGAAATAAGTAAAGCTGATAGGTCAGAAAAGCAAAATAAGCTCTGTGGCATCAGCCTATTGGGTCAGAAATTTCTATATTTCCTTGTAAGAAAGAACCTGTGACTTTCTTGAGCTATGGCCAACTGCTTGCTGTCTCAAAATCTCACAGCCTCTGAGAGTGATGTTTATTTAAACAATAGATCACCTTTAGCCCAATTTTAGTCCTGTCCCCTTAATTAATGCCACAACAGTGACACTGGATTTTACCTATTCCTCTTCAACTTCTCTCCAGAAGTACTTACAGGTTGTTTAAGCTTTGCAATATGTAACTTCTGTAATTGACATAACTTATTTTTATAATGCATCTCCTCCATTTACAGTTAGTGGAAAAACCATAAAAATGGGTCACAGATTCTCCAAATCAGGTGTCTAGGCAGTGTGGCCAGTGCTTGTGTTTCTCCTGAGAAAAGTTGGGTGAGATGAGTTATTCAATATCACTTTAGCCTTCTAAGACAGAGACAAGAATGATGTACCATTTATCTGGGATGGCAGACCTTACCCATGAGACAATCCATTCTTTTTCCTCATTTCCTTTCACGTTCTGGCTCAGAGAAGTGAGCAAATTGGATGAACCATAAAAAGAAATTATTATGTTGCTAAATCTATCAGAGTTCATGTATTTGAAGTCAAATAAAACCTGCAAGTGCAAGACTGTATTTTTATCTTGATTTTCAACGCTTGACTTTGCAAACTGTATAGTTTTAACAAATTGCATCCAAAACTCACTTTATTATCATATTTTATCTTCTAATGTTAGTAAGAAAGAATAGGGTTGGACTGTTTTCTCCTGATGGAAAACTTCACAACCATGTCCTGCATTAATGTGATTTCTTCTATGAGCACAAAGCCAGGGTTAAACATGTACTTTCTATCTCTGGTAGTGACCAGTGGTAGCATGAAAGGGTGACAAGAAACAGCACTAGTGTAGAGAAAACCTCCAGGTGTTATATCTTCCAGGATATGTGTTTTTCATATCTGGAATAAATTCTGTCCTGGCCTAACAATCTGGAGTTAGCAGCACACTGTTGTTTGAAAATGAGAATCTCATTCATCAGTGAGCTACCATTACTTGGCCACACTTTGTCAGAACAGTATATTCTGATCCCCACCTTCACCATAATGGGGTTTCCTTTGGGATATTCTCATGGCTCATTCACATCCTGAGGGCTTGTTGATGGAAAAGGTGGCACATTTAGGCTGGTACCACCATGCCCTTCCTGCTGAGGCCTCATGATCATCGTTAGGAGTCTCATTTTTTCTGTCTGAAGTCAAGGTCCAACTCTTCAAGTTTAGATTTTACATACATAAAAATCAGCTTGGTTTATTTCCCAACTCTGTGCCAGTACACATTGTAGTAACTGTTTTCAGGTTTTGCAATTTCAGTCCTGGTTTTGTCATTAACAATGATTTCCACCATGCTCTGTGAGGCATACACCTTGTTCTCACTCTCCTTCTGCCCCTCTGAAAGACAAGAGTACCATTTTCTTCCCTTTTTTCATGTCTCTCATGAAACACGGAGCAGTTTTAATACCCATCCACTCTCTCAGGACTGCAGTCCAGCTCTGCCTGTATTGCACATGGGTTTTCCAAACAAAAGGAACTGTTTCCTTCCTCTGCCTCTCGTGCGTATGTTCACATTCTGCACAGTCACGTGCTGCTGACCGTGCGTATAGAGACACATGTTGTGTCATATTTCTCTTTTTTTTTAAATTCCTCTGATGAATGCACCGAATAAGACTTCTTTTTTGGATACACCTTGATCTTTATTCTGATGTATTTAAACCAAATATTCAGGTTTTTGAATACCCTTATCAGAAATGGGTCTGTTTAATGTCACTTTTGTTACTTGCTAATGCAAAGTGCAATATACACAAAGGCAAGGGAGCAACAACTGTGGTGTGGATAAAGCTTGCAAACAAAACAGATTGACAGCATTTCACAGATTTTGTTAAAGCCAGCTTCTTGAGAAAGGTAATTATAAAATAAACTATTTAATTCTGATATTTAGATTATTAATTTTATTTTAATTGGCGCTTTCCAAAATAATAGAATATGTTTCCACATGTTTGTTGAAGAAAAGTGCTGGGCTTTTTGCTTATTTTCTTTAAAGATACAGTTTATAACTCCTCATGTTTTGATGAACATATTTCTATTATGTAAATTCCTTTAAAGACTAAACTGCTTTCCAAGTGTGACAACAAGTAGTGAAGTCCTCTTAGTATTGCAGGGAAGACTATACCTGCTGTGCCTCAAAACCATTTAATGCAATATTCCTATATAATATATATTATATATATTATATTATATTATATTATATTATATTATATTATATTATATTATATTATATTATAGTTATTTTCATTAAATAATATAACAGTACAATACATATAATATTGCATGGTTGTTTTTATCGTATTGAAATAAATAAAATGATAATAAGTATAATATATAATATATAATATATATTAAATGATATTATATATTATTATATTAAAATATAAAATATTTTTCCTCAAGGAAAGCATTTGTCTTTTCAGTTTGAACTGAGAGGTGTAGCTTGAAGATAGACCTGTGCTGATCCAAGGGCCAGTTGCAACTGAGAATGGCAAAATTCTTCTGCCATTCCTTCTTCACTTGCTTCACTCATGAGCCCTTGCTGCCTTTGCATCAGCACCACTTTTTGGGTGACCACAGAATCCATGGAGATAGAGGGGCAAAAATCTAATTCTGCTAAAAAAAAGATAATTTTCAGGTGATTTAGCACCACTAAAGGGATTTGTCATGCGTCAGTGTCAGCACAGAGAAGGTGGCTGGAGGACTTGTCCAAGGGGAAAAAGGGGCAGAGGGGGACAAGCCTGCCCATTTGGATGTCACTTAGCTCTCAAACCTCATTACTTCATCAAACCAAATGCTGAGCTAGGCTGTGTGAAGTTCATAAAGGCAGGCACAGGATGAACAAATCTGGTTTGAGTTGATGAGTACCACCGATGTTTAAAGGTTAAAATATATAAAGGGAGTCGTCAGTCATATCAAAGATATCAAGCCAGTCAAATGGAAATCAATGTTCCTGGATAAAATTTGCATTTCTTTCTGATTTTTGCACCTGATACTGATATTATCTAATATTAAAATTATATTTCAGCAGTACAGTTGGTTTTTCTTTTCGTTCACAGGATGATTCTGCTTTATTACCTTATTGTTGCCTTAATGTTGATGTTTTCCATTGATATTTCAGGCAAGTTGAGGTCCAATTGTGTTAGACACTGTACAGAAATATCATTAACGAAATCCTGCCAGCAAAAAAACCCAAGTCAATTCAGTGACCAGTCTGTATCAATCAATTATAGGCAAAATGTTAGGCTCTGTGAATGTCCAAAAGCCAGTCTCGTGTAACTTCTGACCTGGACTGAGGAAATTTATCTGAATGTCTTTTGTTTTCTCCCAAATTAAAAAAAAAAACAACAACAACAACCAAAAAAGAACCCTTCCTATTAAAAGAAATAAAATACTTCCAGAGCTCCTGATTTCTTGGTGTGTCTTGGTAAAAACAACTTGAAATACAGCAGCTGTGTTTTAATTTCAGTATGGGTAGAGGAGATGGAGGGCAGCAGGGAGAAGATGGGGAGAGAAGAGAAGGATTTATTGAAAATTAGTATTTCAGGTTGTTGATTCAGGTTGACTTAATTTCAGGTGTTTCTCATTTGATTGTATAGGTAATTGTACATATAATCAATAATTAATTTCCATCCACAGACAAGGTAATTTCTCTACTTACAGCTTTCAGATTTCCTGTTCAGTTTCTGCTTTTGCTACTCCAGAAAAGAGAAGTGTGCAAAGTGTAGATTCCAAACAAAACTGCCCGAATCTGCTCTCAAAAGCTGTAGAGAAAACAATGATACAAAATTAGTTCATTTTTAAAATCAACATTTGATCATCAATCTTAAATTAACAGAATACTTGTGCTTTCATTTTATGGCAAACAACAGAAGTCTAATAAGTGCTCAGGAAAAATGCCATAGGGCATCACGACAAAAAAGAGGTGAGCTCTAAACTTTGCAAATGTCTTGCTGCCACATGGATGCACTGCCTACATTAGCAAAAGAAGTATGAGAAAAGTCATGGGGACCTTTCACTCATGCCATTTGTCAAAGAGCTTCAGTTTGCTGCTGTGTGAAAAATTGTAAAAATAAAATCAAGTAAATATTTTGTAAGCATCAGTCTCACAAGAAGTATGAGTAATAAAGTATGAATATATTTTATACTTAGTTTAATTATATTAAAATGTAATATAATGTATCATATTTTATAATTTTATAATTTAATATTTATTTATAATTTTATTTCCATGTATCTTCACTTTCATTCAAGTAAAGGGAAAAACAAGTCAAAACCCTGCAGATATGCGGATTTTCAACTTTAATCTTCATTTAAAATTTTAGATCTAAAACCTGCAAATCCTTCATTCCTGATCCATCTGCAGCTGACTTAGTGGTCCTGGAATATAAAACAATTTTTTTCTCAAATATTTCTTCATCTCTAGGGTGCCAGTTCTTCCTTTTTGGTCAAACATTAAACTGGGTGCAGGAGCAGGGATGGGGCAGTGCCAGGGCAGATCCTGCAGGGATGGGGCAGTGCCAGGGCACATCCTGCAGGAGCAGGGATGGGGCAGTGCCAGGGCACATCCTGGGTGCAGGAGCAGGGATGGGCAGTGCCAGGGCAGATCCTGCAGGAGCAGGGATGGGGCAGTGCCAGGGCAGATCCCGGGTGCAGGAGCAGGGATGGGGCAGTGCCAGGGCAGATCCTGCAGGGATGGGCAGTGCCAGGGCAGATCCTGCAGGAGCAGGGATGGGGCAGTGCCAGGGCACATCCTGGGTGCAGGAGCAGGGATGGGGCAGTGCCAGGGCAGATCCTGCAGGGATGGGGCAGTGCCAGGGCAGATCCTGCAGGAGCAGGGATGGGGCAGTGCCAGGGCAGATCCCGGGTGCAGGAGCAGGGATGGGGCAGTGCCAGGGCAGATCCTGCAGGAGCAGGGATGGGGCAGTGCCAGGGCAGATCCCGGGTGCAGGAGCAGGGATGGGGCAGTGCCAGGGCACATCCTGCAGGAGCAGGGATGGGGCAGTGCCAGGGCACATCCTGCAGGAGCAGGGATGGGGCAGTGCCAGGGCACATCCTGGGTGCAGGAGCAGGGATGGGGCAGTGCCAGGGCAGATCCTGCAGGGATGGGGCACTGCCAGGGCACATCCTGCAGGAGCAGGGATGGGGCAGTGCCAGGGCACATCCTGGGTGCAGGAGCAGGGATGGGCAGTGCCAGGGCAGATCCTGCAGGGATGGGGCAGTGCCAGGGCACATCCTGCAGGAGCAGGGATGGGGCAGTGCCAGGGCACATCCTGGGTGCAGGAGCAGGGATGGGCAGTGCCAGGGCAGATCCTGCAGGAGCAGGGATGGGGCAGTGCCAGGGCACATCCTGGGTGCAGGAGCAGGGATGGGCAGTGCCAGGGCAGATCCTGCAGGAGCAGGGATGGGGCAGTGCCAGGGCAGATCCCGGGTGCAGGAGCAGGGATGGGGCAGTGCCAGGGCAGATCCCGGGTGCAGGAGCAGGGATGGGGCAGTGCCAGGGCACATCCTGGGTGCAGGAGCAGGGATGGGGCAGTGCCAGGGCAGATCCCGGGTGCAGGAGCAGGGATAGGGCAGTGCCAGGGCAGATCCTGCAGGAGCAGGGATGGGGCAGTGCCAGGGCACATCCTGCAGGAGCAGGGATGGGGCAGTGCCAGGGCAGATCCCGGGTGCAGGAGCAGGGATGGGGCAGTGCCAGGGCAGATCCCGGGTGCAGGAGCAGGGATGGGGCAGTGCCAGGGCAGATCCCGGGTGCAGGAGCAGGGATAGGGCAGTGCCAGGGCAGATCCTGGGTGCAGGAGCAGGGATGGGGCAGTGCCAGGGCAGATCCCGGGTGCAGGAGCAGGGATGGGGCAGTGCCAGGGCAGATCCTGCAGGGATGGGGCAGTGCCAGGGCAGATCCTGGATGCAGGAGCAGGGATGCAGGATCACAATGCAGGATCCCAGGATGCAGGAGCACGATGCAGGATCCCAGGTGCAGGAGCAGGGATGCAGGATCCTGGGATGCCGGAGGAGGGATGCAGGAGCAGGGATGCAGGAGCAGGGATGCAGGAGCAGGGATGCAGGATCCCAGGATGCAGGAGCAGGGATGCAGGATTCCGAGTGCAGGAGCAGGGATGCAGGAGCAGGGATGCAGGATCCCGAGATGCCGGAGGAGGGATGCAGGAGCAGGGATGCAGGAGCAGGGATGCAGGAGCAGGGATGCAGGATCCCGGGATGCCGGAGGAGGGATGCAGGAGCAGGGATGCAGGAGCAGGGATGCAGGACCCCGGGTGCAGGAGCAGGGATGCAGGAGCAGGGATGCAGGAGCAGGGATGCAGGAGCAGGGATGCAGGACCCCGGGTGCAGGAGCAGGGATGCAGGAGCAGGGATGCCGGAGCAGGGGTGCAGGAGCTCGATGCAGGATCCCAGGATGCAGGAGCAGGGATGCAGGACCCCGGGTGCAGGAGCAGGGATGCAGGAGCAGGGATGCAGGAGCAGGGATGCAGGAGCAGGGATGCAGGAGCAGGGATGCAGGATCCCAGGATGCAGGAGCAGGGATGCAGGAGCTCGATGCAGGATCCCAGGATGCAGGAGCAGGGATGCAGGAGCAGGGATGCAGGAGCAGGGATGCAGGACCCCGGGTGCAGGAGCAGGGATGCAGGAGCAGGGATGCCGGAGCAGGGATGCAGGAGCTCGATGCAGGATCCCAGGATGCAGGAGCAGGGATGCAGGAGCAGGGATGCAGGACCCCGGGTGCAGGAGCAGGGATGCAGGAGCAGGGATGCAGGAGCAGGGATGCAGGACCCCGGGTGCAGGAGCAGGGATGCAGGAGCAGGGATGCCGGAGCAGGGATGCAGGAGCTCGATGCAGGATCCCAGGATGCAGGAGCAGGGATGCAGGACCCCGGGTGCAGGAGCAGGGATGCAGGAGCAGGGATGCAGGACCCCGGGTGCAGGAGCTCGATGCAGGATCCCAGGATGCAGGAGCAGGGATGCAGGACCCCGGGTGCAGGAGCTCGATGCAGGATCCCAGGATGCAGGAGCAGGGATGCAGGACCCCGGGTGCAGGAGCAGGGATGCAGGAGCAGGGATGCAGGAGCAGGGATGCAGGAGCTCGATGCAGGATCCCAGGATGCAGGAGCAGGGATGCAGGACCCCGGGTGCAGGAGCAGGGATGCAGGAGCAGGGATGCCGGAGCAGGGATGCAGGAGCTCGATGCAGGATCCCAGGATGCAGGAGCAGGGATGCAGGAGCAGGGATGCAGGAGCAGGGATGCAGGATCCCAGGATGCAGGACCCCGGGTGCAGGAGCAGGGATGCAGGACCCCGGGTGCAGGAGCAGGGATGCAGGAGCAGGGATGCCGGAGCAGGGATGCAGGAGCTCGATGCAGGATCCCAGGATGCAGGAGCATCTCCATTCAGTCCCTGCGGCTGTCCCGTGTTTCCCTGCCTCACAGAGGGGCCTGGGAGCAGATGGCAGCCTCGCCCTTTCACTGTGCAAGTGTTAGTGATAAACTTTTACCGCCTGTTTTTGGCTTTTTTTCCTACCCAGTCAGTGAAAGTGTGCTGTGATACCTCAGTTGTTGGTTTCTTCAGGAGAATTATTCCAGTCTTTTAGAAGTGTATTCTCTTTTTTTGCCCTAATGGTGTGGCAGAGCTTTGTTCCTCAGCAAAGAAGAATTTTTGCCTGTTCCAGGCACTGAAAAAAGACACATTGATCTGGAGTTTGGGGGGACACAGAAGAGAATTATTGGGTGCTGTGTAGTTTCTTGGTTATTTAAAAAGAGACAGCAAATGGTCTCAGATTATTGAGAAAACCAAGAGCTGTTCAAACATTTTTCTTCTGCGCTAAGCACCACTCTCCTCCCTGAGCAGTCTGGTTTCTTTTTTCTTTTTTCTTTCTTTTTTCTCTTTTCTCTTTTCTCTTTTTTCTCTTTCCTTTTTTCTTTTTTCTCTTTCCTTTTCTCTCTTTCCTTTTTTCTCTTTCCCTTTTCTCTTTCCTTTTTCTCTTTCCTTTTTCTCTTTCCTTTTTTCTGTTTCCTTTATCTCTTTCCTTTATCTCTTTCCTTTTTCTCTTTCTTTTTATTTTTTCTTTTACCCCTTCTCCTTCCCATTCTGTCTCCTTCCCATTCTCCTTTTTCTTTTTCTTCTTTTCTTTTTTCTTCTTTTTTCTTTTTTCTTCTTTTCCGTGCCAGAGAAAAACTTTCCTAGCCAGAGATCTGTGGGATGCCAGGGCTTCAGTGGGGAAGTGACAGAGAAAGGAGGAACAGTTTATTTCTATTCATCAGCCCAGAGATGCAGGAGAAAATTTTCATTCAAGCCTTTGGCAAAATTCCCAAGAAATGCAGTGGGACATGAGTTTCACAGACAGCCTGTACTTATTAGGTTATTACTCAGCGTGCACTCATTTAGGATGGATTGGAGTTTCATGATAGCCTGTAATTGGAAGAGTGCTAGGGGAAAAATGGAAGATCTGGTAATTTTTTTTTTCAAAATAAAATAGAAAATAATCATCTCTTCTTTCCTGCTGCTGTACAAGTGGAGGTCAGTTTAGTTTGTTGAAGAAGGTCCTTCTCAAAATGATGCAGACTGTGTGTGTAAAGCTGTTCTTTGTTGGGTGAGTTATAATGAGGGCAGTTTGCCAAACATTCAATCTGATAAACTATTAGCTTTTGGGTTTTAATCGTGTCAATATTGTATTTTCTAGGATTCTTGTACAATAAAATGAAATTTAGAATTTTCACAAGTCTTATGATGATGTTAATGCAGGCCTGTAGCAGAAAATGTTTCAGGACCATAATATATGAAACATCCTGTGCTCATCTATCTAGATGAAGATATTATAACCATTAATATTATAACCATTATTATTAATAATTATAATGATTAATATGGTTATCTGGAACACACATGCATGTAGTGCAACAGTATTGTAAATGCTGGAGAAAAATAAAAATCTAAACAAATTATGGATTAATATAATATAATATAATACAATATAATACAATATAATATAATATAATATAATATAATATAATATAATATAATATAATATAATATAATATAATATAATATAATATATATCATATCATATATAATATCTATTTTATATATATATATATATATATATATATATAATATAAAATAATCTCTCCATCGCAGTTTAAATCTGATATTGCCATTATTTTAATTTTTAATTCCTTTGATAGATAAACAAAACGCCTTTGCTTTTAAGACAGTGCTTGGATGGAATAAAAAAAAAGGTAGACTGAACTAGGAGAACATTGAAATAAATCCCTGTATCTTTTGAACAAGTACTGAAATAAAATAAAGCAAAGAATACATGCTTGTCAAATATGCAGTATAAATAAATAATTTAGGTGAAAATGGATTACTAGAAATAACAAGGAGATGGCCAAATAATGAAGGGCTAAAGGGTGGTTTTTACATCTGATATAACTTCATTGTATATAGTAAGTAGTTGCCATATAAAGAGAAAATTAATATAATATTTTAATATTATATTAAATATATTATATAATTATTTAATAATTACTTTGAAAATTATAATAAATAATAATTGGTGATGCCATTATCAATAAATAGGATATAATTAATATTTTAATATTATTTGAAAATAAATTTTATATAACGAAAAAATAATTTATGGCTTCTGAATGAGAAAAAAAGACAATTTGACAGACAACAGTGGTAGTAAGTGACAGCAAGCACAAATCCTTGGCAGCTGTCATTACCCTGCTGTTGGATTCACATCCCAAACTGTGGGGTAACTTTGACCTCTCTCGCTGTTACTGAGGCACCGTCTGTTCAAGTAACTGTATTTTTAACTTAGCAAAAACAATATTAGTCAGGTGCAGCTTTATGCTTTAGAAAATGCAATGGGCTGTTTATTTATTTTTGGTGTCCTGTTGCTCTCTGTTTAAAAAGAAATATGGAGACCTGCTTTAGTTAGGCAGGGATGAATAATGACAAAACTGCACAAGAGGACTGGGATAGAAATTTTGAATTTCAGAGTGTAGAACTAAGTGAAAGTAGAAGTTCCTTCTGTAATAATTACAAAAATAGCTTAGGGGTTTGGCCTTGAATAACCCAAAGTTTAATTGCTTTTACTATTCTGATACTTAGGAGTTACTTGAATATGGAAGGACTGTGAGGGCTTGATCTCATCCAATTTCTGTTTTGCTTCATCTTGATCCTTAATGCTGCTCTTGGCGCAGTTACACTTGTGCTGGTTTGGATCTTCCAAAGACTGGCTAAAATGGGATTGCTTGTTCTTCATATGGGTGAATATTACATCTAGACTTTTGGCCCATGGTATAAAGTAATTTTTTGTCATTAATAGTAGCCCCAAAATGAAAGTTGGAGGCTTTTGTTCTCATTATTTTTAATGTTTTTATGCAAATAAAGCCTTTATTTCGAGCTTGTGAGAGAATTCAATGTTCATTTTGTGTGAGGAAGGCATAGTGCAGCATAGCTGAAATACCTGCTGTACTTTTCCATAATCCTGTCCTACAGCACTTTGTGCATTGCCCTTCTGATCCCAGCTTGTGCAAAGATTAATTGAGCCAAAATCTGAAATAATGTTTGCAGAAATAAGAATCAGGATGAAAGTATTAACACAGTTTCATAAGGCATTTTGCAGCTTTAATTAAGATGTTGGAGGCTTTACTGAACTCTGTACGGTCAATTTAGAGTAGTTGAAAGACCAGAGCAAAAAGATAAAATTTTAACCGCATTTATCATATTTTTGCTTTGTGAAATGTTCCCCTCCCTTTGTGAAAAAAAAAAAAACTGTTAAAATACTGAAAGGAAACAAAGCTCTAAACAGCTTCTATTTGCCCACAACATTCGCCTGCAATCAGCAGCAGTATCAGGAAGGTCAAGACTTCAACATTGTTCTCCACATCAAACAAAATGTGTTCAGGGCTCTGATGGAGCTTCAGATGTACAGACAGCTACAAATCAAGCAGTACAGACAATTTCTCTCTTATATCTCTTATATCCAAGAGAAACAGAGCTGAAATTGTTCCCACAGGTCAGCCAAGGTAATCAAAGCTCTCCTCTGTTGCTTTTAATCAAGGGTGCTGCAGTTCAGTCACCTTGTAATGATGATTCGGTTGATATTCTAATTTTTAGTAAGATTTCTTGACCTAGAAATTTGTCAGAGTAGCTGACAAGAGAAGAGTAGCAAATTTCTAAATTAAAATGGCTTTTACAACCTTATTGATTCCAATCAAACATTCCTGGAAGACAAAATTACAGTGAATCAGGCATGCCAGTCCACTTTACAAATTTTGAAGGCTTAAAAATAGATGGGTAATAGCCAACAAGTTGACCCCTCTGCAAAGAAGAATGTGATTCTGCATAATTAATCCAAAAGGAATTGATTCTGTCTGTGGGGGAAATCCAAGAGAGCAATTGGATTTTGCAATGTACCATAAAGGTGATGAAAGAAAAGACAAAGTTGTGCTATAATGTGCTTAACTTAGATGTCCTCATCAAAAGCTTTTTGTTGGTGGTGGTGTTTTGAGGGAGGAATTGTTGTAAACTGAGACACAGCTTGTTGATTAGAGTCATCATGGAATTCCTTGATTTGTGACCTCAAATAGAATTCAAAGAGGCTCTAATTTTTTTATTTGGTAGCTATTTTATGAAAGGGCTTTTTCCAAAACCTTAAAGTCTTTGTGTTTGCTGATTTTGTTTAATAAGGCATGGATATTAATATAATGGTCCCCTTGTGTATGAAAGTAATTTTTAGTTACTTTTCAAAGGGCCACATTCTGACTTCCATATTATATGATTGAGTACTCAGCACCAAGGTAGCTGCATTCATTTAATAGCATGACTTAGTTTGGAAATTCTAAAAAGAGAACAAAAAAATATCAGGGATTCCTATGTGGTCATTTTGCCATTCAACAAATGTGGAAACTTGATTAAGTGTATGGTTTTATGGTTTAAGTGAAGTACCAGTTCAGTGCTAATTTAAATGAATGGGAAAATTTCCAAAATGTTTTAAGGGAGAGGAATTCACATCT
Organism: Ammospiza caudacuta; assembly: GCF_027887145.1. Taxonomy (NCBI): domain Eukaryota; kingdom Metazoa; phylum Chordata; class Aves; order Passeriformes; family Passerellidae; genus Ammospiza; species Ammospiza caudacuta. Next base: position 1,331,552 of record NC_080598.1, read on the forward strand.
TAGGCCTCAAACAAGTTTTGAGCTGTGCATGGAAACCTCTTGTTGAAGACTAGGAGAGAGACCATGTGTCACAAGTGTTCTTGCTGAAGTATCACATTTTGTTATAAATCTGCTTTCCTCTCCTTTTTTTTTTTCTTTTAAAATATACTATGTTCACTATACATGAATATATGTTTATATTCAATAAAATGTCCACTATTGTATTGTGTTATTATTCAGAAGACATGATATAAGCATTTAAAGTAGAATTGTGGTGTTTTTAAACTGATTATTAGTTTATTTCATTTTCTCCTGGCAGCTGTATTGAATATGTTTTGCTATCTGGGAAACAGAAACAATTAACAATAAGCCCCCCTATGCAGTCACTGTACAGCCATAATTGCTGTCAATTTGATTGAAATTTTGCCTGAGAAAAGACTGTCACCAGTTCTTACTTTTTAATAGAAGCAATAACCTACATATTAGGCACTGAAAGCTCTCTTTAATTAGGAGTTTTCTCAGAATCTAATTTTTTCCTATATTTATTTGAGTTGATAAATGTTGAAAAATAATTTAGGTGATTTATTTTCTTGTGATGTTCTGAAGACATTTCATAAAAAGACTTTACAGCAACTAGGTTCCAATATTTTAGAAGTTCTGAATAAACACAGTTTGGGACAGTTTAAGTGTATTTTGTTAAGAAGAGTTAAATTTCTCTGTATTTTCTATATTTATGATTTAAGATGCTGTGAAGTACTTCTTACACTGTGAAGAATTTTAATGACTGTATGATCAGATTTTCTTTTTACACAACCACTATAAAAGTTAAAAAAAAAACAAAAAAAAAATTAAGAAAATTATATTGGATTGTTTCTTTAATATCCTAAACTGGATTTTCTGTGCTCTCTGTTTCAAAACTCATGTCATATCCACAGGGCATTTGAAGTATCCAAAGTTTTTAAGCAGCAGCCAAATGTCATCAAAGTCATAGCTTAGAAAAATGGCACAAGAAAGATTTCTTTGCTAAAGTTTCTGTGTCCTTAATTAGGCCAGTAGCCTCTAATGCAAATTTTCTTGCATGCATAAAGTTTCTCTGCAGGTTTTGCTTCAAATCCATTTTTTTTGCTTTAAATTAAGCTTACATGAAACTTTCCGTCCTTGGTACACAATTTCTAAAATGCACGACTTGTTAACAATATTCATAAATGCTGAGTGAAAAAATTAAGTACAGCACTATTTGATATTAAAAGGAAAGAGCATAATACTTTAAAACCAAGTTTTTAAGGTCAAGTGTGTTTTTCATGCTATGATTTCTAACAATAATTAATAAAATTCTGAATTACCCGCAGCGCAGTTCATCTGATTGGCATGGTAATTATGTTTTAGTTTTTAAAGGGGAGAAAATTACTTCTGAATTCTCTACAGTTGAAGTTTTCATGAAAATGCTTGCACTGTTATTTTAATATCATGAAGTACTTTGGGAGATGTCCGCTGCAAATTCCTGGCAGCATTTTAAAATTTTATTTAAAAAATTTATTTTATCAAATCAACTGAGAGCGGATGTTTTTTTTCCTTTCCAGTTCTGTTTGTCCTGACCCAATCCTGGTGAGAAAAAAACTCTGTCTGCAGCCAGCATTCCTTCCCCGTTGCATCCATTTAGCTGCTGAGGAGTGCTCTGAGGAGCTGCCTCTGAACACGGCTGCACAATGCGAGTTCTTGGCAGGCGGCACCCAGGCACCAGAACCGAGCGCAGAGCCCACGTTGCAACTGGGGAAACATTTCATTTTGGCCATTCCAAAAATCCCACAAGGTAAAAAACCCCAAAACCAGAGCTGAGAACCCCCAGCAAACGGCTGGAGGGGGGCAATTAAAAATTATTTTCATCCTGTCTTTTTGCATGGTTTGGCAAAACTAATGTTTACTCATTTACAGCTCAGTAAGAGGATAATGTGCTTAATGAAAGAAAAATCTACTGACAGCCACATTTATTGCCCTTCATTAGCATTGGTACTTAATTTAATATAGATCTGAATAGACATTAGGGAGCCTGCGGGAGGTTAAATGGTGAAAATGTAAAGAGATTATTGAATTTACTGTTTGGTTTCAGTGACATCAAACAGACATAATTAATTAGGCTTACTCCACTAGCAAAAATAATCCAGAATGTAAGATTGGATTCATTAATGCTAGCATTTAACATTTTTTGGAAGTTTAATACAGCAATATGGAATATCTTCTTTCTTACTCTTTCTAAATCTTAGAGTATTTGGTGAGACCATTATTAAAATTTTTCTTTGCTCCTTCTCATTCTTTTACCAGAATAGTAATTACGTTTTAATTTTTAAGAGGGGTGAAAAATATTTCTGAATCCTCTACAGCTGAGATATTCTTGTAAATGTTTGCACTGTCATTTCAGGATCATGAAGTACCTTGTGAGATTGCTGCTGCAAATTCATGGCAGCATTTTAAAACTGTAGCTTAAGTAGGGTTTAGTATCAAACTGGAGATGCCACTTGAATATTTTATCAAACTATTAATTCAGCCAACATTTGTGACAAAGAACTTTTAATTATTGCAACCTTAAATATTGTAAAAAGCAAAATTTTTATTAAGATGGTGTATGTCTAGGTAGGAATCTACAGTTGCAGTGTACAATTCCAATGAGAAATGCAAATAAGAGCAATTGTTCAACATAACGTGAAATGTTTGATGTTTTTTATAATCTTGTAGCAAATTGTGTGATAGATTTTTTCGTAAGTTAGGGATTACAAAAAAAACCAAGAGCAAATCATTCACACAGTTTGCATATTTTGTATTCATATTGTATATATATATAAAATATATATACACAATATATATACTATATATATTACATGTATATATGTATCTTTTATACAGATTTATTTGCATTTTGGGGCATTTTTTTTCTTACATACATTCTTTAGAAACAAGTCTTTGGTTTTATTTTTCTACATAGCTTTTCAATAGCATTTCTTATCTTGGGAAGTATTAGGGAACATATTTTAATGTTAAATCATTTCTTCAAAATTTCAAAATATTCAAGCAATCTTTCACTAATTCTTTTAGAGACTGATAATACTAAAAATACATTTAAAGGCAATGTCTATATCATACTCATTACTGGCTATTTCACAAAAAAAATAATCATTATTATATAGCTCTTTCTCTAAACAGAAACATCTAATACTAATTATGATGTGAGTCCAGTAATTAAAGGCTTGTTTACATATTCATGGAGGGATTTATGAAGGAAACTTATGTTAGTGAGCCTGTGAGCCCCTTTCATAATAAATTTAATACATCATAATCTCCTTTTAATAACAAAAATTATTCTGAGTACAATTCAGGTGATGGAATCACCAGGAGGGCTGTAATTAATGGTCTGTATATTCAAAGGCACAGATCACTGTTTTTATTCTTGCAGAAGAGTGAGATAAATCTGCTATTTGTGCTGTATGAATCATTTACACAATCCTATTATTGCAGGAATTTTGTAGGATTTTGCAGTTTGTCACAAAGCCTTCACTGGTGCATGTATTTTAGTTTCTCCATGCGTGTGACTTGAGTGTTTTGATAGATTTTCAAAGTCATTAAATGAGTATTTTTTTTTTCTTTCGCTCATTTTCCTCTTGCAAGCCAGGTCCAAAACAAAAACTTCTGTGCTTTGTCTGCATATCTTTGGCTGTGTTTCATTGTGACATGCACTGCTGTTCTTTTAGCGCCAAAATGTTGGCACACATTACTGAAAATTTCACACCATCTCTTGCTGGATCAGCAAGCTTAACCTACCAAAATCTGGTGTTGTTGAATGGTTTTTGACTGATAATCAATCTTTTTGCTGCTCGACAGTTGTTGCTGGGACACAGACTAGAGCAGGTGGCAGATGTGCCTTGTCTTTTGAGAAAAGAAAGAGTAGGTGAGCTTGGGCACAGAGTGACATATTGTGTGTCCATTAAAAGGGTAAGTACAGCAGCAAAAAGTCACTGCTGTGAGTAGAAAAGCCACCAAGACCAGAAAATAGGCCTTTTAACACTCCTGTTTACAAGTTTCATAGAACTGGAAAATGACAGTTCATGGAGTAGGATTCCACGCGCTCAAAATCGGAAACTACATTAAAAACAACCACAAATTCTCTGGGAAACATTCCACAGTATCTTTTTCATTAAAAAAAAAATCCCTGTTTATATGACCCCATATAATGAATGGTGATGGGCAGATTTTTAAAAAGCTACAGTGTATTGAAGATAGGTTTTAGAGGTGTATAGGGACAGTCAGTACCTATTTTGTATTTTCTTTCTCTAGCTCAGGACTGGCAGAGAGCACAGAGTGGTGTGACTGATCAGTATAAATCTGATTTCTGTGTCTTTATCCATTTCAGTCCTCACCACACAGGTAACCAGGTGAAATGTCAGCAGCAAATATTTTTTACATGGGGATGGAAGATCAGGGATGTAGTGTAAAGCCCTGCAAATATGGGCAAGTGATGCCATGGAAATCACACTGACTTTTTACAGGTGTAGTTAAACATGATATTTGCAAGGCCAACACCTTTGGAGAAATTTTTATTTCAAGCAGAAATCACAAAGTTTGTCAGAACTGTATCATTTTGCCTATAATTTCATTGCTTCAAGTGGCATCAATACCTGGATGAAATCTAACCCCTAGTGATGCTGATGTCATGGTTTATTGGGATTTATTAATCTTTTCATCTTTCTAAAATACTAAAATTTGACTTGAGTGTTTGATTTAGTGAAGATGGATTCAAACAGAAGGTGAAAAATTGCATGATCTGGGATAAAAATCAAAAGCCATTGCTGCTTCTAATTTAATTCCGTATTTATAATAAATACATGTGACATATCAGTGACAGGGTGCCATTCCAACAGGAGTTTAGCAAACAAAAATGTGTCAAATTTTGAGCATTTAAATCCTATTTTGGGAGGGACTATTGTGGAACTAGTGTGGTGCAGAACTGTGCCAAAGAGTTGATTCTCTGTAGTGTGTAATTCCTGCATGCCATTTGGTGATAGTCAATGGTCATATTTAATTAACTATTGGAAATTTAGCAGTAAATTTTTAATTTAACTAGTGGAAATTTATGGGAGCAGATGTAATTGAGTGTTTGTTTGCAGGCAAATATATTTAGCAGTCACTGAATTTCAAAATATAGTGGGTATTTTATTTATTCTCTTATTACCTTGTGTCTCTCCTGCCAGTTTTTATTGTACCTCCACACCTCATTACCATTGAATTTCAGCCTTTTCCAGTGTACTGCTTCATGCTTTCTTCATTATTTACCAATTTCTTCAGCTGGTACTATCTTATTTCTATTGGATTTAATTGCAGTGACTTTAGCAAACTTGGTGAGTAAAATAATTAATTAGTTATCACTCCTTCATAAAAAATTTGTGCAAATTAGTCATGCTGTTGTGGAAAAAATGGCTTCTTGAACACTTCACGTTCCATTCAGCAATTTTTCAGGTTCTGTGTCTGCCATTTACCATGATCATGCTTCAGGGTGTGATTACATTTAAAATAGGACATCTTTTCTGCAAGGAGTGTCAGTGAAAAGACGCATTCTAACCATTGATCAGTTTGGAAATGTTTAAATTCCAAGCAGCATTCTAAGTACTCTAGGGCTTTTTCTCACCAGCACATACAATTTAAAGTTGTAATATTTTATTTTTCAGAAAAAATTAATCTTCTCTTTGAACTTGAAATTAATACATTTTACTACAATTTTTTCCATAATGGCTGTACTGTATGTTATTATTTCAGTACATTTATACTGAGATTTTGCATGAAAAATACCCATCAAATCTGCAGTAATATATAAATCATCATATATTATGAGCTAATCCTTGTTTTAGGTTGGAGATCTCAAGACCTAAAACAGAGATGTGTTGTAAGATATAGATGTTTTCTCTTGCATCATCATATATCAAAATAGAATTGATTATTTCCACAATCACTTGATCATATCCTGGAAGACAGAATAACCCAACCCTGCTCTTTGACAAGGATGCCAGCAACATCTAGAGTACAATTTAAGGGCTTCTCTCAGAAAACTAATTTTACTCTTTTATTGTGAAAATTTTGGATTATTGTTATTGTTATTATGGATTTTTACAGCTTTTTTCTGTTGTGAGGACCTTTTTTTGAAGTCTGAAATATGCTGATTTATGAGCTAGTTTGGAGTCCTTCACAATACTGAAGTCTCCCTTCTAGCTGCTCAGTGGCATTGAAGAGTTTAGCCTTTTTTAAAAATTAATACAGGCATCTAGAGATAACAGATATGCCACTCTATTATGCCCTGTCTTTTCTTCTTTAGATTTTTTCTCTTAGCAAGCTCTACTACTTTCTTTGGCATAAGAATCAAAGGCACGTGTGTCAGTGAATCATAGAATCATAGAATTACACAGAATCACAGAATTACCAAATCACAGAATTACCAAATCACAGAATCACACAAACACAGAACTACCAAATCACAGAGTTACATGGAATCACAGAATTACCAAATCACAGAATTACCAAATCTCAGAGTTATACAGAATCACAGAGTTATACAGAATCACAGAATTACATAAAATCACAGAATTACGTTGAATCACAGAATTACATAGAATCACAGAATTACCAAATCACAGAATTACATAAAATAGCAGAATCACAGAAAAATCACAGAATTACATAAAATCACAGAATCACACAGAACCACAGAATCACAGAATTACCAAATCACAGAATCACATAGAATCACAGAATCACACAGAATCACAGAATTACCAATTCACAGAATCACACAGAACCACAGAATTACACAGAATCACAGAATTACCAAATCACAGAATTACCAATTCACAGAATTACATAGAATCACAGAATTACCAATTCACAGAATCACACAGAACCACAGAATTACACAGAATCACAGAATTACCAAATCACAGAATTACCAATTCACAGAAATACACAGAATCACAGAATTACCAATTCACAGAATCACACAGAACCACAGAATTACACAGAATCACAGAATTACCAAATCACAGAATCACACAGAACCACAGAATTACACAGAATCACAGAACTACCAAATCACAGAATTACCAATTCACAGAAATACACAGAATCACAGAATTACCAAATCACAGAATCACAGTCACAGAATCACCGTGTCACAGAATCACACAGAACCACAGAAATACCAAATCACAGAATCACACAGAATTACCAAATCACCGAATCCCACAGAATCCCAGAATATGTTGAGTTGGAAGGGACCCATCCCATGGTTCAATCCAGCTCCTGGCCCTGCACAGGCCACCCCAAAAGTTACACCCTGTGCCTGGGAGCATTGTGCAAACTCTTCTTGAACGCAGGCAGGCTCAGCAGTGCCCCCTCAAGAGTTTCCACAGCAGATTTTTATAAATATTTTCTTCCATTGTGCCTTGTTGATGGCACAATGACCGCAGCAAATGTGTATTTTCAGACTTTAATTTCCTTCCTGGTCTTTGGCCTTACTGTCCTGTCCATTAACGTTTGCAGTTTGTTAATGAAACATGAGAGACCTTTGTGATGTGCTTTAGCTCAATGCTGTTACTGGGGTAAGGATATTTTCCACCATGATGGGTTGGTTTCTGGGAGCAATAATTAGCCTTAAAGAAGGAAACATGGAAAATTAACCTGATGTAAACTGATAGTCAAAAGTGATAATGAACTTGCACACAAATAAGCACAAAAGGCAAGCTGGTCAGGGTAAAAAACATCACTAGGTGGAATATTTTCTCATTAATACCTTGGGAACTTTTTTGTGATTGAAAAGCCATAATTCAAAAATTACATAAGCATAAGATTAATTATACAAAATGGAATTGTTCAGATAAGCCAGTGTGCTGCTAAACAGAAATGACTAAATCTTTTACATGCAGCTTCCACTTTTTCAACTGATTGTATAAAATGTATTAACTACTACATTCCATATATAGACATCTATAGATTTAAAAATGCCTTATTTCTTGCCCTTTTACCCATTAAAAAGCACTGTTTTATACTGTATTTGGTTTAGAGTAGCAAAGAGTAAGATGTATTCATTAGTTAGATGTCAGTTCTTTGTTTGGAGGGAATGCAGACTCTGATGCCCTTCCCATAATCCACCTGAATTTAAAGGCAGAGAATTTAAATTCCTGCCCAAATTTCTACACTAGGCTCAGGCTGTAAGATATCTGGATTTGACAGGGTGTCTTTCTGCACCTTTTAATGATATTCACATCTGGAGGAATATAATCATGATAAAGAGGTCTGTAATAAAATTCTGTATTAATAATAATAATTAAAAAATGCTATTTTCAAGCCTGGAAATATACTTTCCAAATATGGCTTAAAATGGTATGTTGAATAAAAGAACATGGAAACAATAAGGTACAGCCAAACCAATTTAAATTAACTGTTAAAAATAAAAAGAAGTTACAGCTCTATTTACCTAGGGCTTGGACTTATGCTAACACATCCCCAGCAGTATCCCAGAAAAAAAATTTTGGATACAACCTTATGAATACAAAGAACCAGTAGTTAGGGAAGTTTTATCCCTATCTTTCATGTGGGAACAGATTAAAATTTTGGTCTGTAGAGCCTTTGTCTAATCCCTTTGTTTGCACTCAACCAGAGTGTTTAAATAAAATTTTATTCAAGAAATGTAAAACACTGAGACCTGAATCCCCACTGATCTAGAGATTGCAGTGAGAATCTGTTTAAAATAATAAAAAAAATTTAATAATGTTAAAAAATAAAATTATTTATGATTACATCTCTGATGCCTGATATAAAATCAGCCTCAACCCAAAATGATTACCAGCCATGCCAAATGGAGAAATTGAGTCAAATCCTGAGCAAGTCAGAGTCTCCCAACCATTATCATTCTAGATCCAACGCTCATAAGTTCAAGGGAAAATTGGAGAGAAATGGTGAAGATAAAAAGAGAGAAGGGGTGACTGAGATTCTGCCTCTCTTCTCTGCCAAATGAAAGAAAATTGCTTGCATTGTAAACCATCAACCCATCCACTGAGCTTGGGGTTGGCAGCCAAAAAGCCTGGGAGTTTTAACATTTCACCCAGGCTCTGAGTTTCTATCATTCTGCATTTTTGCTGCAGTGTCGTCAGGGCTTGTCTTGTTTATTCTGTTTGGCATTTGCACCTGTTTAATCCCCAAATAATTTTATGTTTACTTGAGTGCAAATAAGGTAACAACTCATATGAAATTGCATGAGCAAATATGAATTACTTCTTTTTAACTCTTCCAAGACTAAATATTTTATTTCTTCAAATAATTTTCTTTGCTTCTGGAGTGCTCAAGTTTAATCATAGTTTGTAGTATTGATTCCCTCCTCAGTTAGACATATTAGCAGTTTCATTTGTAGTCATTTGCATATTTTCAATTATTTCCAAAAGTAACTCCATTTATTGGAAAAGAATTATAGCATGGTTTTTGTAAATTCTACATTTCAGGTTCCTATCACACAAAAAATAATGAAGAACATTGATCATTCCTCAATGAACCTATACTTTTATTTGTGTTTTGTGAACAGAATACAAAAGTACTTTCACAATCTGGGGATCTTTTCAATTTTAAGTGGACTCCACTGCCATGACCTATTTTCATTAAGAGTTCATAGAAGAGATCAGGGTGAGGGGATGAAGCTTGTTGATTGGCAGAGAAGATGGGATGTTTGTAATTTTAATCAAATTTAATATTAAGACATACTTCAAATCATATGTCAGCCTGGTGTTAGTGAGTTTAAAACCTAATGACAACTGCTGTCATTATTAGTTAAATATAGCCATTGTGCCTGTGGCAATAAATGATGACACTTCAGAACATGCAGAAACAAAAAGCTCTCAAGTATTTAAAGAAAAGGGAGTGACTGTAAACTTAGTTAAACACAGGAATGTGACCTGGGCATAATATGTTTCCCAAACAGAGAGGCATCTGGAATTTGAACAGAGAGCATAATTGAATGGAACATTATCTGTTCTTACTACTAGAGTTTATAATTTAATTTTATTTTTAAATTTAACTTTATTTAAATTTTAATTTTTTTAAACTTTATTTAAGGAAACTTGGGCCTTTCTTCCTATTTCATAAAGATATATCAGGGATTTTCCTGTTTATTATAATGACACTTTTATTGCTACACAAGACGTATTTCAGATTCATGTCTTTGTTACTGTTCTGTACCCTTTAAAATGTGTTGCTCAGTTTCTCAAAATCCTAAAAAGTGGGAACTGAGAAAAATTCTGTGCTCTTGTTCATAGATGAAAATGCATTTTGCCAGACACTAAGTTTTGTATTCATGAAGTTTTGAAGTTTGCAGTGTTTGGTATTTTTTTCTGTGAAGGTGAGGAAAAAGAAAGACGTGAAATCCAGATGTGTCTGAGTACATAGGCATTATGTATATATGTGTATATATATTTGTTTATATATAATGTATATATGTATGTATATATATAGTATACAATATCAATGTATTTGTAATGCCATTTGTTATTCCCCTTAAATCTAGTAGTTTATTGCTTTTTATGGTTGAAGAAAGTTTCTTAGAAGTCTGTAAATGTTGTTTAAGCAACAACAGCATAAAGGAATTGTGAATGAAAGGGTAGAGGTGCTGTGAGAATTAGAAAACCAAATTTTGAAATTAGTTTGGTGTAAAAGGAAATGCAAACCTGGGCTCAAACCATGATCAGTGCACTCTTCAGGGAATGTCATTTGAGGATTTTAGAGCTCTGTGAGGAGTTTTTATTGTTATCCTACAGGTGCCATTCTTCATTCCTAACAGTCAACAGATGCCTCAAGTTTAGCTTTTATATTTTCACATTCTGTGCTGCTTCAGTGTGTGTGTCTGGGCTCCACATTCAGGGATGGTGAGCTGGGAGACAAAACAATTCCTGCTCCAGCTGGGCACCAAGGACAAATGATGCCAATCTCAGCCCCAGAGCACAAACCCCGTGGGCTGCAGAGAGAAAAACAAGCAGGCTGGGAGTGCCTGGGCTAAAGCTGCAATGGGACAATGAACTGCAAGGTGCAAATGGAGCAGAACTGATCCCAGGGAGAGAGCCCGGCAGCGCTCGTGCATTTTGGGGCCATTTTGGGTCATCTTGGGTGCAGCCCTGGCTGGGCTCTGGTGCTGCCCAAGGTGGATCCATGGAGGAGATGCTTTGAATCAGTCCCTGCTTTATTCTGCAGCTCTGTCCAGCCCCTGCTCCAGGGCAGCCTGCACAAGGCATCAAACCTCTAAGTCATTCTGTCATTAAGAACTCTTTTGCTGGAGGAAGGTATTTCTTGGCAGGTGAATTTCAGCTCTAGTTCTGCTATCTTGGGCTGATTAGAACTTTACAGATTAGAACTTTAGCCAGCAGTAACAGTATTATTGTGTTTTTGGGTAGGGGCTTCTTCCATTTAGGTAATATATTCTGTTTTCCCACATTTCTGACTGTAATGTCAGTTTGCCGAGTTAATATTCACTTTTTGTATCAAATTATTGACTGGTGCTGCTGATCTTTTTTTGCATAATTTCAACATCTGACATTGAGTATAACACCAAGAATACAATTTAATTTTTGAAAATTGTGGTAAATTCTGGGACAAAAATTCATGAGAAATACGTGTATAAAAATTAGACTGATTTGTAGATTTGCAGTATCAAGCACTCAGTGTTAATACAGTGGCTATCAAATTAGGGTACATTAGAACTGGTAGTAGCTTGTACAGCTGTCTGCAACACAGTGGCAGATTACTGAGAGTCACAGGATGATTTGCCTTGGAAAGGACCTCTGCAGGTCGCCTCATCAGATCTCCTCAGGAAGGGATAACTTCAGAGGCAAGTCTGAACATTAATAAAATCCACTTGTGTTGAAGCAGTGCTGGTAAGTCCTTGTAGAAGATCTAAGTAACCAATGCAAGAAGGACTTATATGCCAAATAGATTCCCTGTTTAATTTTGTTTTGGTGGTTGCTTTTTTTGGGATTCTTTTGGGGGGATTTTTGTAGATTTTAGTTATAGGATATTCTCTCTCCCTAAAAGCCCTGGCAATCTCCTACTTTCCAGTTTTGCTCTATTTCTGTTACTTATCCTTGTCACAAAAATGCATCAAATCTCATTTGATGCCTCTGCTTAAACACCTTGTTTGGAAATTATCTGAGGTTATAAAATCATTACTCTAGTTCCAAATAAGTTCTTTATTGTCAATGGTCTGTAAAGTCAGATTCCCATAGCTTCTTTTTCTTTCTTTCTTTCTTTCTTTCTTTCTTTCTTTCTTTCTTTCTTTCTTTCTTTCTTTCTTTCTTTCTTTCTTTCTTTCTTTCTTTCTTTCTTTCTTTCTTTCTTTCTTTCTTTCTTTCTTTCTTTCTTTCTTTCTTTCTTTCTTTCTTTCTTTCTTTCTTTCTTTCTTTTCTTTCTTTCTTTCTTTCTTTCTTTCTTTCTTTCTTTCTTTCTTTCTTTCTTTCTTTCTTTCTTTCTTTCTTTCTTTCTTTCTTTCTTTCTTTCTTTCTTTCTTTCTTTCTTTCTTTCTTTCTTTCTTTCTTTCTTTCTTTCTTTCTTTCTTTCTTTCTTTCTTTCTTTCTTTCTTTCTTTCTTTCTTTCTTTCTTTCTTTCTTTCTTTCTTTCTTTCTTTCTTTCTTTCTTTCTTTCTTTCTTTCTTTCTTTCTTTCTTTCTTTCTTTCTTTCTTTCTTTCTTTCTTTCTTTCTTTCTTTCTTTCTTTCTTTCTTTTCTTTCTTTTTCTTTCTTTTCTCTTTTTCATTCTTTCTCTCTCTCTTTCTCTCTTTTTCTCTTTCACTCTTTCTTTCAGCTGTGGGCACTGTCCTGAGAATTGTGAGATAAGGAACTGACTCTGTCAGAATGAGGTTACAGAATCTGACCCACCTCTACCCAGGAAATAGAAACACTTGGCCACTCTATAAATGAGACTTTACCAAGACTCTTCAGGTAATTTTTAAAATTTAAATGCTGATTTCTGTTTTACTTTGTGACAAACTCAGTGCTCTCACTGTTTGTCTCTGCATTGAGTGTATCTGCATTTAGGGTCTATCATTGAGGGAATTTTGCTTTGGAGGTTCCTGGCTTGTGAGCCCCAAAAGACTGGCAACTGCTGAATTATCAAACCAGACAGGATCATGATGCACAGAAGTGTTAGTGTACAGACAATTTCAGGTGGCACGACTAATTTATTTTTGAAAATAAGGGAAGACAAAGATACTCAGGTGCCTGATTTTCTGTCTGTGCCACTCTGAAGTGGCAGAAGTTTGTTCATTACCATGTAGTGCCTTCCATGCACATATCAACCTCATGGACATCTTGTTCATTCAAGGCTGGGAACAAAAGTCATGCTTCACATTTTTGACCATGCAGATTCCTGGAGGGCTTGTGCCTGTTGTGCTTGAATCTTCCTAGCAGGCTTATCCTACAGAATGCAGACAAGCTTGACCTTCAGAACAATTCTCAGCCTTGAGGGATACTGTGAGTGTGACCTTAAAGGATGGACAAATTTTTCTTTATCACATTCTTTGGTTTAGGCAGCTGTAATCTCCCTAGATTTGCCTTTAGGCATCTACTGGCTCTTATCATTCATTGCCAGACAGTCTCAGAGTTTCACTTTATGTCATCTTTCATTATAATCTGAATCACCTGCCACTTCTTTTCCAAGTACCACACTGCTCAGGAGGAAACCAAACCACCCTTACTTAGTGTGGCACACCTAAACAGAGAGCGTCCTTTAGCCCTTGTGTGACAAATGACTTGTAATCCTTGCCTATGTGGCAAATAACACTGAATATGCATCCAGTAACTGAATAAATGAATACCCCACCAAACTAGATCATGGTACAGACTGAGACTAGATTTGGGAATGCAAATCAGAGCCCCCTCTTCCCAGGCTTAGGGACTTTCTGATACTTGTATGAAAACATGCTAATTCAAAAAGTTACAAATGACAGTCAGTCCACCTTTTTACTTTGAGATTTTGATCTATTTTCCAATGTTAGTAGACATATTTTTCAACCACTAATTAAACTGGTCTTGCAACCTCCTTTTTATTACAAGATCACTGTTTTCTTATGGCCAGAAGTGGAATTCATGGACAAGTAAAAGGAAGGTGTGATTCAAGAGCTGTTGTTGTTCATGTGAATTCTGAAATACATCATGAAATACATCATGAATGAAATACATAATGAATTCTGAAATACATCACCCCCATGGCTGCAGTCTCATATGACTTGGAACCTGTAATGATGTCAGGACTGTGCTAAAAGCTGAGTGGACAGGGTGCTTTACACAGTTAAACAAATTAATCTTTCCACACAAATGGAGGTTATTAACATAAACAATGTCGATAAGAAAAATGTCCTCAAAAACTTTTTGTTCATGAAGTAAAATGAACTTTAATGCATGAATAAATGGTTCTTATCCATGTTGTCATCCCTGTCCTTTTAGAGAGGAGATTATTTCAAGCTCTTCTGTGAGAACCTCGACAAATTTTCAGGAGTCCCACTTCTAAAATTTATTTACTAAAACTTGCATGCTTTCTCAATGAATAATAAATCAATAACAACAAACTTTCCCCAATTGTTTAATAATAAGGACTGTGAAACACTTGGAATTATTAATGTCACTTCTGCATTTCCTGATCTAGCATTGTTCCATTTAGCTGTGGCTAATAATAATAATTGGAATTATGCTGTGGCTGGAAAATGGATGATCTTCACCTGTCTGTATCCTACCTGGCACTTTTACCTGTGCAGTGAAGGTTGTTCTGAGCCTGAGACTGCCCACTACAGCCAGTGTCAGCAAAGTCATTTGATACTGGGATCAGTGGCAATGACAATGTTTAGGGTTTTGGCAGCAGATTTTAACAACTCTGTACCAAATTCACATTCCAAATTTCACAGCAACCTTAGAATAGCTTCCTGATAACTGCAGGAGCTCATTTGTGCTGTTTAAAAAGTGGAGATAAGGCAAAATTCCTAAATTCTACAAGGAACACAAAGTGCTCTGGAGAAGTGAGCAGAAAAATGGAACTCCATCTGTGTTACCAAGGTGTAAACAACAGGAAAACAGATGTGTGGAGGGGAGCAGTTGCTGGTACAGAGGATCCTAATGCCCACACCACACACAGTTTAAAAGACGACACTCTGAGCTGTCTCCAGTCTGCACTGTGGAATTATGGAGGGACTTTGGATCACATCCATTGCTTTAATTTCATCCAAATGATATCATTTTGCAAGCTTTGAAGCTGCTCTGTGATATAAATCAAAGCACATTAAGTGGAAGCTTTGGGTCCCTCACCTAAAAATTGCAGTCTTTGCTTGACCTGCTGTAGATGCATCCCCGTGGCAGAAAACAAACCACAATTGTTCAAGGGCAATTCCCTTGAAATTCCCTTTCCTGTTGAGAGGTAATCCTTACTGGATTAATAATTTATCAATTCATATTCTCAGTCCTGGTAAATTACAGTGTCTGTACTGAATTCAATAAAGTTACCTACATTCACTGAGAATCTAATCCATGGACAGTCACTGAAGGTATTTAATTGGGAAACTAAACCATGGTCTAATGACAGGGTTGTTTTTTTATTTTTTCAAATTGATTGCCAGTATCAATGCTGATTAGAAGATTATTTTCTTTTGTTTTAGAATTTTAAAGTGCTATGAAAGCCTCAGCTATTTTTACTTTAGTGGATTTAGAGACATTTAGTAACATAATCACTGCATCCTTTATATTTTATAATGATGTAGCCTCGCAATATGAAGACCTGTGAATTGAAACCAATTTTTCAGAAGAACTGTCATGCATCTAATGTAATCCAACTGTAATAACAGCAGTATCAGGCTTACATTTTCAAAATTATGTGTATAGACATATTCCATTAACATTAATGGCAGTTACAGGGCTAAGGATCAAATTTTTCCTGAGTTAATCCTCTAACTCCCACTGATTTCAGTGATCTTAGATTACTGAATAATTTTTAGAGGCCTTCAGCCCCTAAGTTTTTAAATACATCCAGCTCGGAGTGGATTGTTATCAGTCCAATGATTGTTTTTAGTGGCACAGTTTTGATCTGTAGCTGGATACTGGTAATATTTCTGCATGCAATGTGCAACAATCTCCTTTGAAGGTTTAATTGTAAGTGCATTTTGTGCAGAGGCAGCACACCATTTAGAGGTCATTTCTCAGTGTTTGGGAAAAGAAGAAAACTAACAGTTGAAGTGAAATAAAAATGCCATTTATATGATGCATTGTCAGATGTGGAACCCAAACAACGTACAAAAGGTTCAGCCTTAATTTTTCTGAAGCAGAAGAAATGAGAGGCATTTCATTTTTGTAGGTGAGAAGTGAAACGTTCCTCTCTGCTCACTGATAGAGGCATGCTAAGGTGAATTTTAATTACGACTAAATTGTGGTATTACTCTTTCATACCCTGAACATCTGTTCCCTTCAGGAGCGATGATTTATGCAGGCTATCACTGCAGACAGCTTGCTACAGCTTATGGCACCAGGAGGAAGCTGGTGGTAGTATTTCAGAAAATACCAGCATCTAAGTGGACACAGGCCAGTGGGTATTTTTAAGGTAGTAGAGAAAGGGGAGCCTGATGTGTCTGTTTTCAGTTTTGATGCCAAATATTCACTTGACTTTTTTAAAATTTTTTCCCCTTTCAGACCATCTGTCATTGGTGAAGAAAGTATCTCAGACAGTGAATGGTTCTTCATAGTGGTGTCAAGCAAAAGAAAAACCAAACCTGTCATTGTCATCTGCGTGTAGAAAATTACTGAGACACCTCTGATAGAATTTTACTGTTTAGGAACTGTACATGGCATGGTATGAGAATATTGCCCCACAAAATCAAATTGAACAGGTAACCTTTGTTTATTAGCACGTTTGAATCAATTATCTCAAAAGCACATTCATGGTTACTGCAGTTGCATTAATTTTGTATAGTTGTAGGTTATGATTTAAGAAAAGCAAGAAAAAAATCCCTTAAATTATAAAGCCCTGGAATTCAATAAAACAGGGATTACATGTATGTTCAGGTTATAAAAGGGAAATTTCACTTCCCTGCTCCCTCTTTTCTGTAATCCCCTTGCTATTTAACCTGCTTGTCTTTACCTGGCTTCTGATGGTGCCTATTTCTTCTCCTACCCCTCTGTGTGCTAATAAATAGCATTTCATCTGAGGATTTATAGCCAAGAAAGATAATTTCTAATATTACCTGAGATGAGGGTTCTATGTGCTATATGTGTTTGCAAATATAGTCAATTTTGATTTGGTTGGATATTATAACAATTCAGTAGTTAAACTGCTTATCTTAAAAGACATGACACTATAAATACATTCTGAAGTTCTTCTATATACAAGAATCTTATTTTCCCATTTTAAAACTTTCTATGCACTTCAGCAGGTTTTAGAAGAATTTACATGCTGTCTTTGTTTTTAGGTAAGTTTAGAAGAGCCTTTGTATTTGTCCCAAAACAAGTATGGCATATTTGCTTTATACTTCCTCATATCTATTCTGTGATATGTTTGAAACAAGTTTTAAAAAATAAGTTTTAAGTGCTTTTCAAACCTAGGGTGACTAACAACACGGAATATTTGCAATGACTTGCACCACACGGAAGGAATTTTGAATGACTGGAATATTAGTGTTCAGCTCCCCTGAATTATGAAATCCAGGTTTGGGGATTTTTAAAGATAGGACAGTGCAATCATTGTAGGTCCCTTCCAACTGAACTGTTCTATTTATTCACTGTGGTTTTCACCCACTAAAATAATACCCAGGAGAACTCTATAACTACATCTGGCAGAGTTAATGGAAAGTCATTTGTCTGTCAGTTTTCTGATGTTGCCTTTGATAGAGATCATCCCATATTTTGTAATATAAAATTAATTGTATTGCTGTCAATATTGGCGCTAATAGATGTCAAGATGCTGCATTCAAATGTGAATAATAACTTTTCAGCAGAAAATGTTCTTAGAACTTCTTGTCTGACTAGAACATTCACAATTCCTTCAATTTGATGAGGATAATCAAAACATACAGACCAAGCTTGTCTGTACACTGGAGCAAAAAAGTTCAGCAGTAATTTCTGAACATCACAGAAAAAAATCAAACTACTAATCAATTTTATCAATATTTTTTTTTTTTTTCCTACTGGGGTGTCTTGACCCAGAACATTGATTATTAAAGTGATATCCATGATTCCTCAGAGATGTGTGGGCTGGCTGAAAAGGCTGACTGGCCAGGGAGCTGTGGATGTCCAACAGGGACCGGGCAAAAGTGACTGAGACTGGTTTGGAGTGTGCTCCAAATCGGTTTATTCCAGTGCTGCTGCTAAAAGGAGTCTCCACCACTTGCGCCCTGGCATTGTAGGAGTTCTGCAGCTCCCTGGCCAGTGCAAGGATTCTCCTCCATCACTCAGTGAGCCACGCAGGGGAGATGATCTATGCCATAAATAAACCAGCAGAAGCCATCCATTTGAATCTGGAATAATTTCTGGAGACTGATCTACTGCATATAGCACAAGGGAAGAGGTTGCAAGGGAGTGGAAAGAAACAAATGAGACTGCTGGGAAAGTTTTGGCATGTGTGATCTGCTTTGTGAGAGGAAGAGCTGGGGGCAGAGGGACAGTTGGGTGTTTATGTGCACACCATGCTGTGCTGGTTCTAGCTGGGCTAGAGTTAATGTTCTTTGCAGTGGCTGCTGTGGGGCTGTGTTTGGATCTGTGCTGAACACAGGGCTGGTCACACAGAGATGTTTTTGTTGTGGTTGTTGCACAGAGCCAAGGCCTCCTGTGCTTTCTGTGAGCCCCATGGTGAGGGAGCTGGGGGTGCCTGGGAGGGGACACAGCCAGGACAGGGGACCCACTGACCACAGGGACATTCCAGACATGTGGTGTCATAGAAAGTGGAGGGGAGAAAGGAGGAAAAGGGGAACATTTGGAGCGGTGGCATTTGTCTTCCCAAGCCACCATTCCCTGTGATGGGGCCTTGCTCTCCTGGAGAAGTCTGA
Organism: Ammospiza caudacuta; assembly: GCF_027887145.1. NCBI lineage: Eukaryota > Metazoa > Chordata > Aves > Passeriformes > Passerellidae > Ammospiza > Ammospiza caudacuta. The sequence continues at coordinate 1,350,605 of NC_080598.1, forward strand.
ACTGCTGCCTGCCCTTGGGAAGCAGGGAATTAATTCCCTGTTTTCCTTTCTTTCTGGGCTTTTGCTTCCCCTATTTAAAACAAGAATTGATTAAATGTTCTGGTTCCTTTCCCTTCTCCCACCTTTTCCTTCCACCATACAACCCAGAAAGGTCTCTCATCTTCTCTCCTCAATTCTTGCCCTTGCTCTGTGATATTGGGCTGAGCTGGTTTCAGCTGGAGTAGAGTTAATTTTCTTTGCAGTGGCTGCTGTGGGGCTGTGTTTGGATCTGTGCTGACCACAGGGCTGGTCACACAGAGATGTTTTTGTTGTGGTTGTTGCACAGAGCCAAGGCCTCCTGTGCTTTCTGTGAGCCCCATGGTGAGGGAGCTGGGGGTGCCTGGGAGGGGACACAGCCAGGACAGGGGACCCACTGACCACAGGGACATTCCAGACCATGTGGAATCATGGGCAGTGGATAAAGTGGGGGGAAGAATGAGGAAAAGGGGACATTTGGGGTGATGGTGTTCATCTTCCCAAGCCACCATTCCCTGTGATGGGGCCCTGCTGTCCTGGAGAAGGCTGAACTCCTGCCTGCCCTTGGGAAGCAGGGAATTAATTCCATTTTTTCCCTTTCCTTCTGTATGTGTGGCTTTTGCTTCCCCTATTAAACTGTCCTTATCTCAACCCATAAATCTTCTGGCTTCAACCCTTTCCATTTTCTCCCCTGTTCCTCTGCTGGGGTTCCAGTTAGCAGCTGCCTGGGGCTGGGTTCTTGGCTGGGGTTAAGCCACAACAAAAAGTTAGCATATTTAAAATAAACTGCAAATTGGTGTCACAGGTATCAATGCAATAGTAAGTATAAAACAGAAATATTTTTAAATTTTCAAAATGGCATTTCATCCAGTCAAGTGATTTAAAAAGAAAAAAAATATTTCTTGCCAGTAAGTTGAAAACAAAGCCAAATTACCACAAAAATCACAATACTCTATCAGACTGGACTTTCACATAGTCCAGCATCGTGTCTTGAAGTAGATGTCTAATGAAAATGGGAGAATAAAGGCAGCATATGGTACATATGGTGCATATGTTGATAAATTCCTAGCACACTGCTCTAATCTGGAACAACACCAGTTATGTTGCAGTCAAATCACCAATGTATCAGAAGCAGAGCACTTTCTTTCCCCTTAAATAGAAATATTATTTGTTATTTGAGACTTTATTCCTCCCCTTGGCAGTGTCATTGACTTAGCATGATTTAAACTAAACTATTAAACCTGAGGGTTTTCAATGTATAATAAGCAAATGCTCAGCAGGTTGTTGCTATTGTGTGAAAAGTGTGTTTGTTTCTGCATTGCCAGTAAATATTTCTTTTCAGACTGAAGGATGTTTGATTCTCTGTGTTCTAAAACTCTGAAAAAAGGGATGACTTTCTCACTTCACTTCTGCTAGATCTGTGTCACTGAAAGAATGGGGAAAAAGACACACTGAACAATTTTCTCTCTGTTTCAGTTCTCAAAAAAGCAGATTTACCAGGCTGTACAATCTTCACAGCCTCCCTCCCATCTCTACTTAGTCAGCTCCACACCCACCACAAAGCAATCAGTACACTGATCTATAGCAAAGAGAATTCAGAATTCACTGAAGGAATTTTCATGCTGAAAATGCATATCCTTATGCAATTAAAACTGAATGTTAAGTATGTTTAAACAATTTGGAAGGAGAGAAGATATATGTTATGTTTGGACATAACATAAGTTATGTATGGACAAGATACATAGATATATAGACAAGATATATATTTTTTCCTAATTAGTTTGATATTTGAAAATAAGTGTATGAAACATTTTTTTCTGTCTCACTGAAGTCCACAAAATGTCTAAAATACTGTGCAGTTTAAACTTGAACCTGATTCTCCCAAATCTATTTTAGATGGTCATTTTCAGCCTAGAAAAGTAAGGAGCCTTTAGGTGAAAAGAGTTGGAAACTGCAGCTGTTGGAGGACCTTGACCCCATTGTCATAAATCATAATATATTTGCATGTTTTCCCCTCTTCCATTCTCTCTTGCAAAGAAGGGGATTCTGAGTTAAAGCTGGGTGAGAAATATGGCATTTGGGCCTAAATATGGCAAATATGTGCAGAAATGGGCAAATGGAGGGGAATATATGGAACTTTAACTTGGGTGATATTCAGCCCCTTCAAAAGAATTCCATGATTGTGTTAGAACGGCATTTTGAAGATACTGTAACTACAGTTAAAATTAAAAGGAAAAAAGGAAAAAAAGAAAAGAACCCCAAAAATGTCATTGATGTTGTATTCTCTTTGTCTTATTTTAAATGGGATCTCTTTGGACAGGCAGCATCTCTCCTAAGTTTGGTGTGCAGTGTCAGTTGAGGAATGTGCATTTTACCGAGGCAAGAGAGGCGTTTTCCACAACTGAACATGTCTCGTTGCAGCTGAACGTGGGATTTTCGAAACGGGATGCATTCCTTTTAAAACGTACAAGATTTGTAAATTTTTCTCCTCTGTGTTGTCTATGAGCACCTTGAAAAAGACAGCTCAGGATCTTGCCCTGCCTGACCTGAGGCAGGAGTGATGGCTGAATAATGCCATTAGTATTTTCCTCTTGCCTCTTCTTTTCAACACAGCTCCATGAACAATGAATTTCTCCTGGTCAAAGTATTGCCATTTCTGTCAGCAAAAAGTAACTTGTGCACTATCTTTCTCAGACTTTCCTTCAAAGAATGACAGGTAATTTCAGCAGCATCACTTCAGTGACAGTTTCTGCTTTAATCACACAACTTCTACAGTGATGATTCATCTCCTTCATAATTTTGCATTGGCTGAATAGTATTGCACAAAATAAAACAGCTATTGTATATATGCTCAAGTATTATGATTTCTGTACGAGCTGGAGGGAGGTAAGCCAAATATTCAATAATCAATTATTTCAAAGTAAGTGTAGCAAGAAAATAGTATTTAAAAGAATGCTATCAAGAAATGCAAGTTTTAAATTGACTGAGCTATATGACTTTATGTTGTTCAAGCTGAAAATTTGGTTCAGCATAAAATCTTAGAGGTGGGAGGATTCTCTCTAAAACACCAGCTGTAATGCATGACTAGGAAAAACCAGAACAATGTGGGCATGGACAGTAAACATAATTTAGAATTTTACTGTGGGCATAAGAAATGGCTCGTGGTGTTCCTGTTGTGATGGTACACAATGGGCCAAAACATGATTATGTTGTTCTAAAGTTTTCTAAAGGTGAGTTTCTATCTTTGCTGGCAGAGTTAAAAGTTAAAAATCACTTTTTATTAAAAGCTATTAGGATTTAACAGTTAAACTAATGAGAATCAATGCATTTGGATGGTGAATTGGAATCAGAGGTTAAATTAAGCAATTGTGACCTTTCTAGAGTTTAGCATGGTAATTTTATTCAAAGCAGACATTCTCTAGTCAAAATATACTGCCAGAACAAAAATAATAGGGAAAACCAAGCCCCCCTCTCTCTGCAGAACCCAGTTTAATTTAAATATAGCTCACACACTTCCCACTGCTAGGGAGGCTTGCTGAAGTCACAAAGTTCTAAAAAATTGGTTTTCTACCATGATTATGGTAGAATCATAGAATCTACCATATAATCTACCATATGATAGATTCTATGGTCCACACCTACACATAAACAATTTTGCTCAACACAGTCATCTTTCTGTGTGATTAAACAATTAGATTTTATAGCAGTTGTAATTTTATGTTTTACTTGTAAAGTCTTTCAAGAAGATCTTTCTGCTGTCTGTATGTGTATAGCATTTGAGATTTAGATTTATTTTTCAAGAGCATTTATTTTTTTTCTTTTTTAAAATGTTTAAATTAAAAAAAATCTATAAATAAAATTTTAAGTTTTTAGTTCATATTATTTCATTTGGTAAAAGACACAAAACATTTTGCTTGACCTGGAACTACCTTCACACCCTCCCCCCCAGGATGACTTGGAATATGCAATTTCTTGCATTTCTAATAAATTTGTATATGTAGAATGCTGAACTCAAAAATGACTAGTCATTGCAGGACTAGACTTGATTACAATTTCTTGTGTTTGTAATAAATTTACCTATGTAGAATGCTAGACTTGAAATGACTGGAGTCATTGCTGGGAATCTAATGCTTCACAGCTCTGTGTTCTGCATGTCTGCATTTTATCTAGAGCACAGGTTGCTTTGCCAAGGCATTTGTTCTCTTAGTGGTAAATGTTTTCTTTGTAGGTGTTTAGGGCTTATTCTATGCCTTTATTTGATTTTTTTAAGGTTGTTAAAGAACTCGATTTTAATTATTTTTGCTAACACCTTTAATTTTTAAAGTTTTGCATGTGAGCACAGAGTTTGTGGTGGTTGGGAGTGGGGCTGTGGCTGATCCCCAGTTGTCTCCAGCTGTGCAGGACAGGTGAATGCTGTTGAAGGTGAGGAGCCATGGGGTGCCCAGGGGTGCTGAGCAATCACACAGAGGGCACACAGGGGCAGGGCATCAAGAGCAGGGCATAAAAGGCTGGGCTGAGGGACCAAAAAAAAAAAAAAAAAAAAATAGAGCTTGCAGCCTCCTAAAGCATCCTGGTGTTTCTCTGCATGGGCTGAAGCTTTCTGGAATTGTGTGGTGACACTATAGATTGTGGCCATCTCAACTGGGACAGTGGCACCCTGAGGATGACTCTTGCTCCTCCAGTGAGATACTAGCACAAGGTATGTGGAGAAAAAGCTGGCAATATCATAGGTGGTAAAGCAGCGTTTGTAGGACAGGTATTGCATTTACTACATTGAGGGCTTATACTGAAAAGTGAATCCAGACTCTTTTTTTTGGCAATTAATCATAAGTGGTAAAGCAATGGTTGGAGGACAGGTATTCTGTTTACTACATTGAGGACTTAGACTGAAAAGTGAATCCAGACTCTTTATATGGTAATTTATCTTAGGTGGTAAAGCAATATTTGTAGGGCAGGTATTGCATTTACGACATTGAGGACTTAGATTGAAAAGTGAATCCAGGCTCTTTTTTTTTTTGATAATTTATCATAAGTGGTAAAGCAATGTTTGTAGGACAGGTATTCTGTTTACTACACTGAGGGCTTACACTGAAAAGTGAACCCAGGCTATTTTTTTTGGTAATTTATCATTAGTGATAAAGCCACATTTGTAGGACAGGTATTGCATTTATTACATTGAGGGCTTAGACTGGAAAGTGAATCCTGTTTTCTTAATAATTTGTGTGGGTTGGTGCCCTTAATTAGAACTGAAAATGACAAATAGTCAGTGAATAAGCTTGTGATTAAAGCTATTGCTTTGTGTTATTCTAGCATTTTAGTATTTGCACGGTTTTGATCTGTTTTCAGAGATTGATTGTCTTTTGTGGGTGCTGCATTGGTATGAAAGCTTTTGCTTGCAGTTTCAATGGAATAACACACAGAGTTTCTCTCTTCCACCCTTTTATGTGTTCTAGAAGTAAGACATCATTCCAACTCTGTTTAAGGGGGCTAAAAATTATTTCTCTGAGCTTTCTTTAATGGTTACTTTTAGCAAATACCTATATCCTTACACTATGAACTTCATTAGGCATTTTAAAATATATCTTCAAGGCTGTTTTTTCCCTTATTCATGAATGTCTCTGTTTTTGACACCAAAGATTTTTAGTACATGACTTTAAATAAGTAAATTTAGTCTGTAAACAATCTTCCTATCATGGAAGAAATATGTATGGGAGACATAACATTTGTAAATTAATAAAAGGAGCATTATGTTCTTTAGGTTTTGCACCACAAGAAATGTCTTTGCAAGCAGTCTGCTTTTTTCTCTTCTAGTCCTAATAACTTTCAGAGAAGCAAAGCAGAGTTTTAGGCCACATTTTAGGAAGAGAGATGGCTGCCTTAATTATGAACATTTTCTGGCTATTTCAAAGTTTACAGCTGCTTTCAGATCAAAGGTAATAAATTAATATGCTCTTAGTTATTAAAAGAAACATAGGGCATGGTCATTAAAATATTTATAATAAGAAGAGTGTGACATCCTCAGCTAAATAGTACCTGAAATTGTCTGAGGAGAAACTGGACCATCAGAATTGTTGTAAAAAGAGCCCACTACTACTCCTTCCTGCCTTCCTACTCCATGTGATGAAAATAGTTCTCTCTTCAGTGTAATTTTTCAATTTATGTATTATATGCAGAATATTTATAGTATTACCGTCAATACCTACTGTTAGGATGCATTATTACATATCTTCTATATTATAATAGAAACATCTTACATTTTTTCATTAAATTTGATACTTAAGTAAAACTAAATGCTCCACACTCAGTTCTACTCACCTATAAAATTCTCCATTGGAAAGCACAACAGAACTGGCTGAATTTATTTGTCACCGTGAATGTACCTACCTTATACTGCTTTGTGTAGACAGTACATTCCGAACAGGAAAAAATTTTTTAAAAAAGTTTTTATTAATCTGGGACTGAAACTGCACTAAACTCCATTATAATGCACCTTTCCTTGACTCAATCAATAAAAATACAATAAAATGTCATGACATCAAGCTTTCCTCTTTCTGTCTGGCAGTACAAGTATCTGGTTGAACAGGAAAAACCACCTCTGCTTTTTAGTGATATTTTAGAATAGTATCTGGAGTTGTTTGTTTTGAAAGCTGAAAATATCCCTTCATAGGTAGTTTGTTTTTTTAAACTGTACTTGACTAGGAGTGATTCTTTTGCCTGAATGAAATTGATATACATGAGGTCAGAGTCATGAAGATCTATTTTCTTCCAGTAGTTTCTACTTAAGTTAAACTTGTATTGAACTAGGCAATATGTGTTGTTCTTATGGGTCTTAGTGAACTTTTGTATATTAGAGTAAATGCTGGAGAAAGAATGCATAAATAGGTAGAGAGGAATCCCACAAAGTCCAAGAAAGGGAAATGCCAAGGCCTGAAGCTGGAGCCATAATCCAATCCACAAGTACAGGCTGGGCTGACAGGGAGCAAAGAACATGCATCTTGATTTTTTCCCAGTAAAATTCAGTGAGTGGATAGGAAGCAAAAAACTGGACAAAAACTGATGTGTGGAAAATTCTACTTCAGCATAAGAGGGAAAAAAAGTTTACTGTGAGTTGCTCAGACACTGAAGAGTTTGTCCAAAGATGTTTTGGAGTTTCATGCTGACAGATATTCAAAATACCCTGCAGAAAACCCTGGCCAATGTGTTCTTCTTGAGCCTTCTTGGAGCAGGGATTTGGGTAGAAAAACCTCTGGAAATGCCTCCCAAGCTCAGGCATTCTGTGAGCCTGTGAAGGCACCAGGTGAGCTGCAGTAAGGTGTCAGAATGACCTGTGCTCAACAATTCTGAGCACACTGGGGCTGAGAAAGCCTTCTCAGCCTCTCAATCACTGATGCAATTGCATCTGTGTAGGTTTCTGTAAATCATTCAGCTCTGAATGTTTTGAAAACAGAGATGAACATCTGGAGTTTGGTCAGCATTTAAAAAAGGAAATACCTGGGAAAATTATTAGGTTTTTTGTAAAAGACTTTATAGACTTGATTAGCATCTTCCATTTGTGGCACAGCTCCTTGTGTAAGGAGCTCCTTCCCAATAACAATAAGGAGCTGACAAAGTAATTTTTAGTCCAAAACGTTAAAGCCTGATGTAATACTGAGATAGATAAACTTGACTTCAGCAAGGTGCTCGCAAAAAGGCAGAAGGAGAAAAGAGGGCAAAAAGATAGGATGTTTTCAAAATTAGTTTAAAAATGCAGCTTCTTCATTTGTTATGGCTCTGTTTTTCCAACATTTCATGGGTGAAGTCTCCCCAAAACTCTTAATGACAGAACTTGTGCATGGACTGGGTTGCTATAGATTATAGAACAGCTTGTGCTGTGCTTACATTCATCAAGATAAATATCAAACAAGAGAGATGGAGAATCTTGTGTGCCCCAGATTTCATGAAATGAAACTGAGCTGCTGTATCTCTGTCTTAAGCAAGTTATAATTATCTCAAACACAGATGTAAACATGCAGTCCCATCCTTTCCACTGCACTTTCATTTAGTTCCCTTCCATGTCTCTCTTTACTCCTAAACAAGGAGCAAAGCAGCCTGTTGTTACTCCATATTTCTCTTTTGGTCTTAAATTTGTCCAGATTTCAGTTTTGTCTCTGAACTTCAGCACAAGAGCAGATGGAAAGCCTAGATGTAAGTTTCATGTGACCAGAGTGATTCATTCATTCCAAGCCGAACATTCACATGGAATTAAATCACTTCCATAGGTGGTTTTAAAACAGGGAAACCCCTTGCTGTGTTTGATTCTGAGCTGGTGGAATTTACCTAGAGGAGCTGAGGCAGCACAGTGACTCTGGGAAGGTTTCTTTTTACAACTCACAGAGCAGTGTGAGTGTGGCAGCAAGTTTGACATTCATTACCTTTCTTGTTCTGTGGAGACACTGTGTGTGATTACTCTCCTGCAGGCCATCACAAGTTGTCACTTCTGGTTGCTGTTGGCTTGGATTTGCTGTGGTCCCACACACTGCTGTTTGCGAAGTCACAGAGCTGTGTTCTAATGTCTGCAAGTGTGTGCCATTCCTGCACATGATGAAAGGATTGAGGAGTGAAAATTAAGGTTGTGCAGCTTTCTTTTGCTGCCTGGAAAAATAAGTTTCTACTAAATATGAGATTGTCATTCTTCCTACTGAGTAAAACTTTGCCAAGTTCTTTTAGCCTGACAATATTTAGGTAGCATCATTAATTAGCAGGATGCTCATTTCAATCCAAGCCTATTTTAACTTATACGTAGCAAGTTACTAAATCTATTAATTTTCTACTCTGACCTGTTATAAGCTGTTCTAGTTAAAAAAAAAAAGATGTGCAGGGTGTTAGAAGTGAAGAAAGAGGCATAAAGTGCATTGGAAAACTCCCAAATGTCCCCTGCAAATGGACCCTATTCAGAATCAGTAAGCGTGTGATGAGTGAAGTGGTTTTGAATATCGCCTTTAGATTCCATGCTGTTACAAGGCCAGCCCCGAACATGGCAACTCTTATTTCCACACACAGTACCTCTTCACTCTCAATTTAACCCAAAAATCTGATGAACCCATTACTCCATACTTGATTTCATGGAACAAGGAGTAGATATAGTTACAAATGATCAATCACAAGCCGTGAACCAAAGCAGCAAGGCATTAACAATTCACACCATTTTGGTCCACTTGCTCAAGCAGAAGATGTGCCAGCATATTTAATGCACAGCTACTTCCTTCAGTCCAGGAAAGACATGACTCATGCTCATTTTAGGAACTGAGGAGCCTTGGTAGGTTTTCATGCCTACTAACCACCCAGGGTTAGAGTTTGCACTTCTAACCAATTAACACAACCAGCTGTTCAATAAAGGGCATGGCCATGGACAAGGTTTTAAATTTGATTTTGCTCAGGTAAAAAAACAAAAAAACCCAAAACAAACAGAAGGATGACCAGAGGAGTGGTCCCCACAAAAAAAGTGCCAAGTTGTGTTGTAGGAATTTGTAGTGTACTATCAACATCTTGTTCAGCAGAATTGTAACACTGCAGACCCCACAGGCATATGCCGTCAATTTAATGGGATCACTGGGAAAGCAAAGCAGCTGTGAAAGATTGCTTTAAGTACAGCAATCGTGTACTTGTCATGCTGCTCAATGGTGGAAAAATCCAAATTCGGATAGGCATCAGTATTTAAGAAAATGACTGCTAAAGCATCTCTCCTAAGTACCTTGGGGACAATAGGGTTTGACATATAGCATATAAACAAAAGTACACAGTAGCTGGTAGATTAGTTTGTGTTTGAATAAAAACACCCTGATGTAATTTAGGCAACAGAGGAAAATGCATGGTCTCCATCATTGTTTTCCTATACAAATTACAATTTTGGACAGTGTGTGCCAGTTGCCCTGGACAAGGAACTGCTAAATGGTTGCTAAAAATCAGAAGTTGCCATCTATTGCTAAAAATCATGGCTGCTAAAAATTAGAAACATGAAGCACTGTGGGCACCAATTCAATCTAATGCCCTCAGTGATATATATATATATATATATATATATATATATATACACACACACACATATACATACATGTATATATATACAGTGTACAGGGTATATTGAAAGTACCAAAGTACCTTCAGGGAAAAAGCTTTGTCACTAGGAAGTATAAAAAGAATTTTTAATATTTTGGTCATATTGAAAGATCTTTGTGTCCCCTAATGGAAATAAATGTTCATGATTTATTTCTGGTTGTTCTGATACTGCTATTTGCTTAAAAAAATTTTGTAAAAGCCATTTGGTACCTTGTTTGCTAAGAGAAATTGACGGAGAAAGGAACTCAGCACAATATAAATAATACCATAAGAAATGATGTCTGTGCTCCAGTAGGGTCATGGTTCTAAGTAAGAAGGAAGTTCATAAACTGAATTTTGGTGTATTTGCATTTTAATTTTTTGCAGTCCACTGGTGATGATTGCAAATTGCCAGGGAGTGATTTTCCCATTCCTTTACATTCTGCTCACTTTTTTTGGATACCCTACTGGATTTCATCCTTTCTGTCACTCAGTTTGAGAAAACTTACAGTCTTATAATTTTCAGCAAGTTTCAAGACAAGAGAACGTAAAAAAAATTCCAGATTTCTCTCTTCCATTTGCCACAGTGGTATCATGATGTTTTCTCCATCAATTTAAAATCCCTGGGTTTTGTTTTAGGGAAAATTTCACATCTCTTTTCTTCAGAGGAGTGTAAAATGACACTGTGAAACAATTATTTTCTTCAAGGAAATTCGATGCTTGTCATGTGATTTGAAGTCAAAAAATCAATAAGGGGGAGAATAAAAACAATCAAGGTGTATTTACACTGCTCAGCTTAGCTGAGGAGCAAAGTTCCTTGCGTACTGTCCTTTTATCCATTGCTGACTCCAGCACATGGAACTGCTGCAATGGGGAAAATTACTCATTAATAGAGGGAAAAAAAGCAGTTTGCTTCTAATGCAGGATTTTAAATTCTGCATGAAAGTTAGAAAGAAAAGGGATTTTGCCTATCATTTAAAATGTTTGCCATAACTTAAGGCTACCTTCCTTTGTCCTCTAAGTTCCCGCAGGACACACCACGATGAGTTGTTCCTGAAAGTCAGCCCATGCACTTTCCTGCAAGGGTTAAATTTACCTTATTTTGCTGTTATTGACCTTCCTGGTCCTGCCTCACAGCTCAGTTTGTAATGTTTGATCAGCTGTAATTGACTTTACAACAAATTTGCAAATCTTTTGGAAATTTTGCCTGTATGCTCTTTTCACCTTGCTTTGTAGATTGCTTTGTGTTAAACCACAGTACCAAAGCACTCCTGTGGAGTTGTGAGTTATTTTGTGACGTCATTGCTGATACTCTTTCAGTTTTTAAAAGGTGATAGTTCAACCTAATTATTTCTTTGTTTTAGGTAAATCACCAAAATGAATGCAAGTCTGGAAGTAAGTATCTTCATTGGAAGTTATTCTTGCTTACCTACATCAGCTCCAAATAAGAACAACAGAAATGTTCTTAAACTTGGGAGAATTTTTGAAAAACTGAGTTGTTTTTTTTTTTTTAATCTATCTTGAGGACTTTTTATGTTGGGCATCTTCTGGAATCACCATACAGAATAAAGGTATGGAATGTCTCAGTGGAAGTGTACTCTTCTGAAGTGATTGCTTTGTTGTTCTACCTTTATCCTTTCTGCTTTCTACACGTTTTTGTACTGCATTGGATACTTAATAACTTAATATCATTGATATTTTGATTATTAAGAATGGGGGGGGGGGGAAAGCAAGAGTACAAGCACTTTGAGACTATGAATCTGGAAACAATAAGGTTGAATGTGGCATGAAGTAAATACCATTGTGGATTAAGTCAGCTGATGTTTAAGGAAATGGTTATTGCTTATAGAAGATTAGTTGGGTCTGATAGTCAGGGTTGCTGAGTAATTTGGGTGCTAGTTGTGTCTGAAAGAGGTGACCCTTTGAATCTTTAAATTCCAAGCTACCCCAGCAGATCTTGTCACTCTCCCTCTCTGGTCCTGAAGGTCACTACCTTCAGAAAAAGTGAGCCAACATTGGTGCATTATATTGATGTTCAAATAATTTCTGGTAAAACGAAAGTGCTGTAAGTATTATAATTGGTGTTTCAAATGTAACAGTCAGTGCCAGTACACAGACATTTTTCCACAGCTATGTTCCAGTTTGCACTCAGAAAATCAGTGCTACTTGTTTTTATCTTAATTTCTGTGAAGTCTATCCTATGGTAGCTGAGCTAAAAAGCACTGAATAAAAACCAAGTTCACTTCAGTTAATTGCAAACCTTCCAAAGACATCACTGGGATCAGATTTTCATTCTTTTATTTTGTTTAAACCAAGTAATTCTATAACCACTTCTTATCACATAACATGAAACATAGATTTAATTCTGATGCTGCTCACTAAAGTAAATTCACCCCTACCAGTGTTCCTGGTCAAATCTCATTCATTATTTCACCTAATCTACTTAATTTAATGTCTGGCTCCCATTAATGAGAAGTGTATTATTAGAATAGTCTATTAATGTATTTTAATAGAATAGTATATTATAGAATAGGCTGGAAAACTATTATTCACTTGTCAACTTGAGATAATTTTTGCTCATGTTCAATTGCATGGCCATATCCTGAGAAATCAGGTTTTAAAAGCAAGTATTTAATAGTCTTTTGTGTGTGTGTGTTCTGGTTTGGGGTATTTGCTTTGATGAAATATTTTTAAAAAGTCTTGCAGTATTGCTCTTTAATACTAAATGAGATAATAATTAGAGTAGGTTAATATCCATATTAACCTGTTCAGTGAATCTTCTGTCTTATTTTAAATCTGGTCTCCCTTTAGATAAAAGACAAGTGTACAATATGGAAGCTCTAAGGTATGTTTGTATGAGAATATATGCAATTACTCACTAGATGATCAAATTTTAGAAGGAAATTGTGGAAGTCAGAAGACCTGGACCTTAACAGCATTTTAAAAAAAGTAATGCCTTTCACAAAAATTAACACAATTTTGCTTAACCATGTGCTTAAATAATTCCTGAAATACGCTGACTGTAGCAGAGGGAAAATACAGTCTGTTGCATCATTACCTGTTTCTTTATCCTTGAAGACAAATTTAACCATATGAGATGCTCCTTCTTTGTCTGTCCAAAAGTCTGCAGTTATTAAAGAACTTGCATGTGAAAGTTCCTTAACTGAGGCCTTGGTTCAGACTCTGCTCTCACACCTGAGTGAAGAGCTATTGAGGCTTCATATTTGCTATACCTAAATGGAGCACACCTCCTACTCTAATAAAATATAGAAAGTGTAATTCACCTCCTCTGGTATTTTGTCTGACAAAATCTGCAGTTCTTTGTCAGTCTTTATGTTCCTAGGAAATCCACCTTTTATACCAGCACAGCTAATGTGAATCTTTATGACCACAGACTGACTAGATGGGGAAATTATATATATATAATTTTGTTTGCATTGTTCATGTGCTTTATATGAATTTATTTCATTTTATTGCTCATAAAATCAGATTTTGGTGGTTCCTTCCCCTCCCCTGAAATGTTGCTTAATGTTATTTTATTTTGCTGTATAAGAAAGGCCTGCATATTTTACAGAGAAATGTGTGCAGAGCACGTGCACCTTAGTAATGCCTGAAGCCAAAATAACAATTCCTTATTTACCTCACATATTGCCATTAGGCCCCTTTGAGAGAATCCTTTCAACCTTTGCAGTGACTGGAAATCTAAGAGCAGCAAGGAAAAGATCTTGTTGAGAGCATTGCCACAAATCAATTTTATTTCTCTTTTCATTTGACCTTTCTTGTTATTTACCAGCCACGCTGAGCAGTTTGATTTGTTAGAAGTTGGTTTTTAGGTGGTGGCAGAGAGGAGTTTATACTAAAACAGCTTCTGAGAGCTTTGATTCTGTTTTATGAATGCTACCTTTGCAATATTGTGGGTGTGTGTCAGCCCCTGAACAGCAAACTGTGTACAGAAACAACATGGATCTTGCAATTTGATCAGGACAAAGCAAGTGGGTTTCAGCAAGGTTGGTTCCAACTCATCTGTGATAAATGAGAAGATAAGGCAATCAGTGCACACCACGACAGCTAGTTAGGCACACTTCAGAGCTACTCAGGTGTGCTCAGCGTTTCCTGGGGGTGTCTGCACATAAATACCTCCTTCATGGTGGCCACTAGAAATGCAGGAGTTGCTTTTCCAAGACTTAACCCAGGTCAGATATAAATAATAGATATTAAGAGTTAGTTCTGGTGCCGAGGCTGTGTTAGAGGCTGTATATTTCAGTTGGGTCAAAAGAATGCATTTTCTGCTGCTTGTTTGGTGGGGGTTCTATTCTCGTTTTCTTCTTTTCTTTGCATAGCTCCTCTGCTTGACAGATGCCTGCAAAATGTCATCAGACCTTTGTGTGGACCTGTTTGGGTCTTTGAGAGAAAAGCTTTCAGCCTCTCAGGAGCAGAGATTTACATCCAAGGAGTTCTATTGGCCCTGCACCAACAAGTAAATCCTGCAAAGTGTTGCAAACAGGTGAGTTGCCCCACTCTTTACAAGTCTGCTTGTCTGTTTTTCTTTTCAAATGTACTGATTGTGTAAAACCCAGCTGTGCCACGTGCTGGAGAGGCTGCAGTGCCTGTTAGGAGAAGGAGATGCTTGTCCTGTGATTGCAGAGCCCACAGTAGAGGAGTTAATTGTGTGTCTCTCTCTCTGGTGGTGTGGGATGGCACGAGTTGCATTTGTGCTGAGCCGGGATGGAAATTCTGTGTGGAATTCCCTGATGGAAATCCCTGTGTAGAAATTCTCTAAAGCCATCAGTTCTCACTGCTGTTCTGCACAGACAGCTTTTAGTTGTCTCAAAAGTCTTCCTGCTCTGAACTAACTTAAATAATGATTCAGTTGAAACATGTTATAAATAAATAAAACGATTCTAAGTACAGCTGGCACAGTGTCATGAAAAATTCAATCAATGTATCGTATTTTAAAACCTCATTATTTTAATTTCTATATGCGTGCCATCAAACAAACGTACCAGAGGCGCATTTTCAATTAGAAAAAGCAGTGGAAAACAGATACTCACTATCCTGTCTGACAGTTTAGGAGCAATTTTTTATTACTGAAATTTTAGGAAACATAAGTGAGAGGAGCACTGATCTCGCTGAGCACGGCAACATAATTTCATTTACGTGTTTAGGAATGCGCCTATTTTTAAGGACTAGGTGAAAACAGGAGCCAGAAAGGTTTTGAAGGCAAGAATGAAATGCAGCAGGCAGTGGGGAGGCTGGGATTGCCAAGTGCTGCTGGCCCCGGCATCGAGGATGAGCAGCTCCGGGCTGGAGGAAGGAAGGGGGCAGAGGAGCAGGCACGGGGTCACTCGCTCTGTTCACACAGCGCCGCCTGCTGCCAGGGCCGCACGGGGAAGCCAGACCTGCTCCTCTCCGGAGCTAGCAGCGCTCAGCTACAAAAATCAAACAAAAAACCAAAAATGGGAGGGCGTGTGAAAGAGAAACGAGGAAGGGAAAAGAAAACTTGTTTCAGAATGTGTCTTAGGCGGTATGTTAAAAAGCGGCAAATATCTTTACACGTTTTGTTGATAGTTCTAACCTTTTAAGATAAAGTTGCCGGTCGCAAAAGCCACAAAACTGAAATCTACTGCTTTCCAATGTCTTAAAACATTAATATTAACTCTTAAATAAATACTTGTTTGCATTATATATATTTGTATTTAGCAAGTATAATGGCAATTAGTTGAACAAAAAAGACAACAGTTTCTAAATAGGAACTCACATGAAAGTCATTTATTGACTACTTTTCACTCCTTTCTTTAAAACATATATAAAGGCACTTCAGTAAATTAGCTCTATGCTAATCATTCCTCTGGTGATTATCTGTCAGTGTTCAGTAGGAGATTGTACATGACAAGAAAAATTAAACCATTTTAGTGGATTTCCAATCTCTTCTGATTACATATGATTCTTCATAATGAAAGCCTTGCATATAGGTGTATGCTTATATAATCAGCTTGCACATTTGTAACGTTTAGGAGTCCAAATTACGAGGATAAATGTCAGTATAGCTATGACAGTCTAGAAAAATCTTAGATTAAAATATTTTAATAAACATTTTAAACTGAATTAAGTGGTCAAATGAAAATTTTACAGCACAAGGATGTTAAATGTTTTGTGCAGTTAATGTGCCAAAATCTTGTGTTGAGTTGTATTACTTTAAAGATACAACATATAATTCAGTGTGAAGTGTCTCTCTCTGGTAATTTTTCCAGCCATTTTCTCACTGAAGTTGTGTTAGTACTGAGCATAAATGAAGTCATTATGGCAAATGAGTTTTTTTTCAGCTGTAGGTATAACAATTCTTTTCACTGTGCTCTTACACCTTTTTGTTTATGTTGACCTTGTCTGAATAAAGTTTGTTTTGTAATGAGCACGTTGTGCTGTGAGACAGACCCAAGTTTAGAGGCACATTAAAAACAAACCAGGACATTCAAGGGAAATATTCTGACTTTGTCCTGTTGTGCTGAGGCCTGGCAGGGCAGTGCTGTGGTGGCTACACACAGAATTCACACCAACATAACATCCAGACACTGTCTGACAGCATCAAATAGATTTGCTCCATTTCCATTTGTTTCTGTGCTCTTTGGACACCTGAATTATTTGTGTTTACTTTGTCTTTTCATGTAAATCAAAGGGCAAAGCAGATTTTAAAGCAGTTCTATTCTTTGATTCACTATCACTCTGCTGAGGCACTTTAGTCTGCCTGCAGAAATCAAGCAGCACATACAAATAATAATATGCTAATACGCATAATTCTATAACGCATGTATTTCTGTTAAGTCCGCCTGGACTTCAGTCAAAAATGCATGTATTGAATTAAACAAGTGTTGTCTTTATATCAGAGCTGCCTCTTGTCCCAGGGAAGGGCAGGGTGAGGAGCCCCTGCCCCTTTGCTGGGGCGTTTGGAGCCTCTCACAGGAGACAGGGAGAGCTTCCAAGTGTTCCCTGACATGAATACAGGCAGAGTAAACCAGGTGCAACTCGGGGAACACCTGAGTGCTGGCAACTGCTTTTAGTTTTTCTTTGAATCAGTGAGAAAGTTTAAAAAAAAAAAAAAAAAGCACAAACGCTATACTGCATAAATCCTCTATCTTTTCCTTTCTAGAACTGCATATTTATATATTGAGCCATAAGCTTTCCTAAATTCTCACAAAGCTTATGTTGACATTTTAATGTCATGAATTCTGGGAGGGTAAAATGCAGCTAATACCCAAAAAACCCAAAAAAACATTAACCATCACTTCTGTTAGAATTCTTCCACTATTAATTTTGCAGAGGTCAGCCTTTTGCCTTGCTGTTTTAAACATGCTGTGTAGGCATCTGTTGGAATTTCTGGGATCCTCAAATATATCTGGGGGTTAAATCAGGTAATTTTATATAAAAGCAGGCAATTTTATATATAGTATATGTAACTATATAATTATTTTATATCATAAAAGCAGTTCGTGTTATATATAGTATACATAATTATATAATTATTTTATGTCATAAAAGCAGTTTGTGTTATATATAGTATACAAAATTATATAATTATTTTATGTCATAAAAGCAGTTAGTGTTACATATAGTATACATAATTTTATAATTATTACATATCATGAAAGCAGCTAATGTTATATATATTATATATAATTATATAAATGTTTTATATCATAAAGCAGTACATTTTATAGATATTATATATGCATATATACTATAAATGATTACATTATATATACAGTATATATATGTACATATACTATAGATGTATCTATATAGTATATGTATGATGATATTATTCTATATCATAGAAGCAGTTAATTATATATATTATATATACTTATATAATTATTTTATATAAAAGCATAATTTTCTACATATAATCTGTAATTACAAAGTTCTTTTATATCATGAAAGCAGTACATTTTATATATATGATTACAATATATTAAATCATAAAAGCAGTTAATTTTCTATGTATTATATATACTTACGTCACTATTTTAGATCATAAAAGCAGTACAATTTCTATATATAATGTATAATTACATAATTCTTTAATATCATAAGAGCAATCAATTTTACTTATTTTATATATGATTATATTATATATATCATAAAAGCAGTTAATTTTCTATATATAGTGATAATATTATATTGAATCATAAAAGGAGTTAATTTTATATATAGTAGATATAAGTATATGATGATTTTATATCATGAAAGCAGTACATTATGTATCTGATTATAATATATTAAATCAAAAAAGCAGGACATTTTCTATATATTATATATACTTATGTCACTATTTTATATCATACAAGCAATATATTTTATATATATATTTATAATAATATGTTGAATCATAAAAGGAGGCAATTTGATATATACTAGATATAATTATATTATTATTTTATATAATAAAACCGGTTAATTTTCTATATATCATAATTATATAATTCTTTAATATCGTAAAAGCAGTCTATTTTATATATTATTGTATATATCATAAAAGCAGTTAATTTTATATAATTATAATGTTATATATATCATAAAAGGAGTTAATTTTATATATATTAGATATAATTATACGATTATTTTATATCATAAAAGCAGTCAATTTTATATATATAATCATAATATTATATATATCATAAAAGGAGTTAATTTTATATATATTAGATATAATGATACGATTATTTTATATCATAAAAGCAGTCAATTTTATCTATATGATCATAATATTATATATATCATAAAAGGAGTTAATTTTATATATATTAGATATAATTATACGATTATTTTATATCATAAAAGCAGTCAAATTTATCTATATGATCATAATATTATATATATCAAAAAAGGAGTTAATTTTATATATATATTAGATATAATGATACGATTATTTTATATCATAAAAGCAGTCAATTTTATCTATATGATCATAATATTATATTTATCATAAAAGGAGTTAATTTTATATATATTAGGTATAATTATACGATTATTTTATATCATAAAAGCAGTCAATTTTATCTATATAATCATAATATTATATTTATCATAAAAGGAGTTAATTTTATATATATTAGATATAATGATACGATTATTTTATATCATAAAAGCAGTCAATTTTATCTATATGATCATAATATTATATTTATCATAAAAGGAGTTAATTTTATATATATTAGATATAATTATACGATTATTTTATATCATAAAACAGTCAATTTTATCTATATGATCATAATATTATATATATCATAAAAGGAGTTAATTTTATATATATTAGATATAATGATACGATTATTTTATATCATAAAAGCAGTCAATTTTATATGTGCAATAGGCATAATTATAAAATTATTTTACAAGCTATAATCAGTTTTATACGTGACGCATGCCGCCGGAGGAAAGCATGTAGGACGTTTTGGGAAAAACTTTTTTTCCGCTGCCGAGCCCCTAGAACGCCTGCTAAGAGCACTTTCAGAGGGCCCACGAAAGCCCTTTTCCCAACGAGACGCGGGCGAGCTGCGCGGCGCGACAATGGGGGCAGCGGCGCTGGGGCTGCCGGCAGCGCTGGGGGATGCTCCCCTCATTAGCATTCCCCGTCAGCAGCGGGGCTGTCGGAGGGGGTGTCGGGGCAGGAATGCCATTGTGGCGGGCCCCAGTGTTTGGGGACAAACACTGCTGCGGAGGGGACGTGTGAAAAGGCCCCGGAGCTGACGGTGAATGAGGGAGGCTGTGCTTTCTGCGCGCTTCAAGCAGGGAAGCTGTCACTCAGCGGCCCGCCGCGGCCAAACAGAGGCCAAAAGAGAGGGCTCAAATACCTTTTAAAATGATATTAATGGTTTTTAAACGTCTCCTTCGTTTGGCGTTGCGCTGGCGGCCTGGCCCGTGCTAAATAATATCAGCTGTGAGCGGGTAAATGAAAGGACATCTCCCTGCCACAGCGAGCGTTCGCTCTGGAAGGTGTGGGTGTGGAAGTATTTGAGATTCCCAGGTTTCTATCAGTATTTAGATGGCTTTGAGCACGCACAAGGGTTTATCAAAATGTGGATGTGGTGGTTAACAAACACAGCTGCTCCTGGGGTTTTACTCTGTGCGCTTTTATTTTTGGTGATATGTGTGGGGAAGAGGGGACTGAGCCGGGATGAGAAGTGACAGGAAACTGTGCTGAATGTTCATTAGCTTGATCTAGCAGAACTTACAGTAATAGTAATTAATCATTGGAAGCACAGCAAATTACATTGCATTAAAGTAATGGAGCTAGTATGCAAAATACCCACAAGGAAACAAAAGGGAATAAAATTATTGACTTGATTCTGTTATGTGCTGGTTTGGCTATGGGAAAACAAGCTTAAATGCAGTGCTTCGACTGAATATCCAACATTTTTTCTAAGTCACGTGAATAAACATCATAATTTAGGAGGCTTTCCTCATTTTGCTGTGCAGATCTGCAAAAAATATTACTGATTTTAAAAAAAATTGAAATACTGCCAGCAACAGAACAAAGGAAAAAAGAAAGTCTATATTTCTTCTATTTTCTTGTGTTGCTCTTTTGAAACTGCTGACTCAAGTTCTGGAGGCTGAATACCTCTGTGAGATACAAACAAAAGCTTTGTTCTGTAACTTTTCATTTTTGTGCTTTATAAGAAACATGTTTATCACTACTATTCAGTTGGATTTCACAGATTGCAGTAATTACATTTTTCAGTAAGAATTTTAATTACTTATTTGTTTTCTTTTCCCCTCGTATGAATGAAATGCAAACTAGTTTGTAGGTATAATAATTTTCAGGGTGTTTGCCTGGCAGAAATATAAATGATAAAATGATACGCTTTTATCAAGTATTTTTAAACTGTATGTTTTTCCTATAATTTCTATATCCACACTTGTTCACAGAGTTATCAGAAATTTATACCAAATGAAACCTGTTTGTAATGCTGTTTTCAGAAAATCAGATTATATTGTGATAAACTCAGCATAATAATTATTAGCTGTTATTTGAAGGAAACAAGAAGTCCATCAAAATTTTTAACTTGGTTTCTGAATCGATGCAGTTTTGTATTTGTGTTTTTATGGGTTATGAAAGAATATATTCTTAAAATAACTCGAGTATCACAGCCTCTGTTCATTAACATCCCCCCTCCTTTTTTGTAGACCTAAATTATTTTTGTTTCCTCTTCCATGAAGCTTCTCTTTTTCTAATTTTATATGACACTGACTCATGCTCTTGAAGAGATGTTAAGTATCTTTATTTCCTTCTTTAGAGGTCACAGAAAAATAGATTTTTTTTTTTTTTGTCTGTTTGCCCTGTGTGGACGCCACTCCAGAAATAATCCTGTGTTAAAGTGAAATTTGTGTAGAGCAAGATTCAGTATGAAAACTGTAATATTTCACCCTGGCTTCCTATTAAAATAATATAAAAATAGTGTTTTGGTAATTTTGACATAGAAAGCTGCCATCTTGATAGTTCAGCTAAGTGATTCTTAGAATGTTGGGCTTTTTATAGATTTGAGTGAGGCTTGAGATTTTTCCCACAGCTTAGCTGCACTCTAGTTACCAGAAGTATTTTAAGAACCTTAAACTTGTGTCTTTTTCCAAGTGTCATGCCTTGAGCAGGCCTAACATCAGTTAAATGAAGTGAAAATTGCATTCTTGTCTTGATAGAGATGAAAATGGATTTCTGGTCATGAAATAGATGTAGTTGTCACTTTTTAAAAAAGGTGTCAGCAGTTTGCTTCAGCAAGTAAGGTGCCAATTCAGTATGACAGTAAACTTGTGATCTGAGCAATCAATAAAATGCTTCAATAACTTCTGCTTCATTACACTTATAATAAGAGGCTATAGATCTGTGGCACATAAAATGTTGATAAAGAGGATATGTAGGGACTCAGTGTGACATTTTGTTTTAGTAATACAGTAAGTGCAATGTTGCCATCTAGAGTTTGTGCATAGGTAATTATTCTGAGAGCAAAAGCCCCGGTGAAAAAATAAACATTGATGCTTCCAGGCCTTGTTTGTTTCCATCACTTTGTGGCATGTGTGTCTATCTGTATGGATTAGTTCATTTGCCTTGCCAAAAAAATTGTGTAGGGCAGGGAGAGGAAGAGAATTTCAATTCTTTTTATGCTTTGTCATTAAATACTGTGTAAGGACATGATTCCCCCCATTCCAAGCTAAGGTTTAAATGCATCTAAGGAACAATTATCACTTAAATAGATGAAGTTGATGCCAGCTACTACCAAAAATCACTGCCATGGTTTGACACCTGTAAAAGGGGAAGAGGGAAGCTTTGTAGTCCCAGGGAGTTGATGTTGTGACGTTGCACGTTCTGACCAAGGGTTCCTGCAGTTGATTTATGCATTATGAGACCATAAATGGCTCCTGCTGACTGTTCATAAACATTGCAGGGGAACTGTCTCTGCGCTGTTGATCTTGGGAGAAAATTATTTTGATATGTTAAATAGAGGGGGTTCTACCCTTTTAATATGGGTGGCACCTGATTGATAGAACCTACAAAGAGCCATATTGCATTTTGAATAAATGAAACTTTATTTAGATCTAGAGAGGCTTTTGTTTCACAGGGAAATGAATGGAAACCCTAAGTTCTTCTGAAAAGTATTTTTAAAAGATGTAGAACCAACAGTTCTGTCTAGCAGCATGAAGTATGGGCTTATCTGGTTCAGCAGTCTAAGTGTTTTATTTCAGTAAACACAAGTGGTTGAGGTTATTGGAGACTGGGTAATTAAAACAATCTTTGTATAGACCATTCTAAGGTGAGTAGCTGCACAGATACAGAATGTTTGTTAAGAGAGTAACTAAATAAATATTTTCCTTTTTATAGCAGCAAGAATGATGCTGCCTCTGGCTTTGCTTCAGTTTGGTCTGTATTTATAAACAGTTTGTCTCCTGAGTATCAGAGCCTTATTTTAAGTTTGGCTACTCATGTGCCGTTTCCTGATGAGGCATTCTGCTAACCCTGTCCTGTGCGTTGTCATCAGCATTTCATTGTTAATTCCTTCTGCACAGATCATAAATACAGGAGAGTAAATGGTGGAAATCTGTCTGAAATTGTGCTGAGGAGTTAAATGAATACTCTGAGAATGTCATTTCTGGATTGTTTTTCACCATGAACTGACATTGTTTTTTTTCTTTCTCCCTGTTTGAACATGAATGTTTGCTAGAGAAATATGGTTCATGCTAAAAAAAGTCACTTATTAGTCAAAAGAGCACAGATGGGGGATGATATTCTTCTGCAAATTAGAAATTAAGAGACCTTTTGGGACTAATGAAGTTTTAATTATAGCAGGGTCCAACATCTTTGTCCACTGTATTTACCAGTCAGGTTTGATTCGGCCTCACTGGCCACAGACCTGTTCACCTTTTGCATAAGTTGTGTCCTGAGGTGCCTTCTGCAAAATCAGGTGAATCCAAATAGGACATGGATTCTTTGGTGATGACAGGGAGGCAAAAGGAATTTGTTACTTTCCATTTTATTATCCATTTTGTCACTGGACTGCCACCAAACACCTGTGCAAGTAATGTGTCTCTGCACTGAAATATGGATTTCGCTTTTTTTTTTTTTTTTTTTTTTAGCATTTAGAATTCACACACTGGGAAGTCTTAACCCTTAGTCCAGGCTAACAGTGTTTGATGGCATAAAAATAATTCTGATCAGCTGGTACCCGGTTCTAGCAATGTGTCGGACAGAGACAGACCAACATTCCTGGATTTTATCAATCTGAGGTAGATATTGGCACACTGAGATTATTTCACTTAATCCCAGCCTATTTATCCTTCTTTGGGGATTGTGCAAGGTCAAATTACATCACATTTGAGAGTGAATAAGTGTACCCTCAATTGCGTCAGCTGACAAAGTTGTTAAACAGAGTAAATGGAATGTGTGCCTGTGTCTGGGGGCACTAACGCATTCTGCTGGTGTAAGTGGGTTTATAACAAATTTCTGAGCTTTCAATATCATTCCCAACTAAGAATTATTGGTTAAGCAAAGAGGTTTTCACTTTTATTGTTCATAAAAAAAAATCTGTAAATAATCCACATAGCACTACACGGACTTGAATAAAGATTAGTTTCAGATATCTCCTCTTCAAGCTCAGTAAGAAAACAGCTAAATATCCACCTATGTCAAGTGGGATTAGATTTGCAGTAGAGTCCTGGTTGCCACCAGTGTGCAGCACTGACTTTTTTTTCCTTTTTGATAGTTAAATGAAATGCTGCAGAATTATAAGATGTACTCTTTGAGCTAGTTCTTCCACTAAGCCTATCAAAAAGTTGCTAAAATAAAAAAATAGAAGCTCAGAACTTTCTGACTATTCTGAAAATAAGTTGTTGCATTTAGCAACTTTGAAAGTAATTAGGGAATTCTATTGCTAAAGTCAGTGGAAGTAGATTTGACAGATTTCCTCTAAATTACTCAACCACCTACAGGTACTACTGCCAAGATTCTTTTGAAAGGAGAATAAATTTTCTGGAGTTGCAACAGCAGAGTGAAGGGGTGTTGTTTGATAGATTCCCTGAGCTGTTTCAACACCCACAGGTATTTATTTGTAAGGAAACAATCATGCAGAGCCTTCAGCTGGTCGGAGAGGGCACAGCATTCCATCTTCACCTGACATCCTATCTGTTCTCCCAGCAGCCACCCACTCCTCCCCAAACAAAGCTCACCAAGAGCCTTTGCTGTCAATGCTCAAGAATATCAATGTTTTTTTAAAGGCATCCAAACAGGATAGAAAAAGTCATTGTTCCTCAAAGGGATTGAGGTGGGAGAAGGAAAACTGTCTTTAGGATTGATTGGTATTCCTCACATTCTTTCCTAATTAATCAATGTTATTCTTTAATTGTTAGACCCTCTCAAAGGTAATTATTTACTGGCTTAGAAGCTGAATATAATGGAAAAAAAATAGCCAGAAAGATGAAAATCAAAGTTTTATTTGCTTTATTCTCTTTTTAGTTTGACTTGTTTCAGACTTGCAAAGACTGGTTTGTCTTGTTTTAAACAAGCAAGTCCTGAAATACTCAGCATGGGTTCTTCAAATTGCATAAATTTTACCTAAGAGGGTTTAACAGGAAGACCTTAAGTTTGTAAAAATGAAATGTTGTGACGTTTAGTATTTCTCCAAGATGCTTTTTCATGCTATGGTTTTATTTCCATATACTTTTAAAAATATTTATTCCAGTAGTGCCTAAATGATCCAAAAAGACCAGGCCTGTTTATTGTGCGTTCACTGGATTTATTATTTGTCACACAAATGTAGGATCCTTTACCTTATAGTGTAATGTTATTGAAATTATTATATATTTAAAAATTTGACCATTTTTCTTCTATTATATATTTAACTTTTTTTTCTACTGTGATATATTTTAAAATTTGACCATTTTTCCAAAGCCTTTAAACTTGTTTGTACTCTGTAAGAATCTGTGTCTGGTAAAACAGTACTCTTCTTATTTTTTAACCGTTTGCTTTGTTTATTATTTTCCTTGATTTATTACTTAAATTCAGTATTAACAACATAAATATTGCCATTGAAAAACTAAACTAATTCAGTTTTATTTTGAATGTATTAGGGATGTGAATCAAAACTGTCTTGTCGGTTTATGGTGTATTTAAGGATATTGAAACAAATTACTTCTAAACTTCCTTCTCTAGCAAACAACAATAAATCCATCCTTCTCTTCTTCTTGCTGAATAATTTTTCTTCACAACCCTTATGCTAAGGCAAAGAGCAGACACTTTGCTTGGTACAGCTGCAAATAGTGAAGTGCTGCACTGCCAGACTTCTGTGCTGTGAAACAAGTGTCCAGAACATGAGAGATTTCTGCTGCCGCCTCCCAGTGGTGCTCATATCTGATTTATGAGCTGCGTTCTTTTGTCCAGAGTGACAAACCCCTGTATCCTGTCACTATTTGGGTGTAGTCAACAATCTGTATTTCTTTGTCAGCTTCATCTTCTCTGCAGATTCTCTTCTTTACAGACACACATATGCTGACTTAAAAGAAATTTTTCCTGCCATTGTAGCAAAGAAAGCAGTTGTCAATATTATTCATTGTGATTTTTTCCCCTGAACTATCTCAGCTGATTCATCCAGCTGAGTCACCTGAGTTCCAATCTATCAAATGTGTATCTTGTCTTCAAAAAACTATTTCGGATAATTTATTGGTAAGTGAGATGCTTTCCCAGTTTGTGTTCTGCAGTTGTTCAAAGTAAAAGTAAAATTCCGTTGGGCTAACTAACAGAATTTATGGGCATTATATATCCATAACTTTATAAATGAACTGCAAGCCTGAGTTGGCCTCTTAGTCCAAGTTGCAAACTTTATTCCAAAACTCTCCAGTGGTGCAGGATCAAGCTGTTGTTAGCCCAGCCTGATGTGATCACCAAAGCATCTCAGAAGGGCTGAATTTCAGCTGGCTTTGCCCATTTGGAGACCCAAATGTTCACCTCTCCCAGGCAGAATGGTTGGGTGTGTGCCTTTTCCCTGTTACATCTCCCCAGGGTCACATTTAGCAGAGTCCAGGTATTGCCTGCCAGGAGGAAAGAGGAATTTTATCATTTACCAGGATTCTCTCAGTCCTTGTTTGTCCAGGTAGCCCAAAATAGGGATGTTCCGGAAGAACAATGTGCATGCATTGGGTAAAATAAAAACCACGTGAAATGGCTTGTTCTGCCCTGCTTCCCAGACTGGGCTGCTAGCAATAGTTTAACAAGTGTCCTAAAATGTGTGTAGCTGCATGTTCCTGCAGTAAAACTTACCTGCAATCCATGGCCACTGCTGATCTTGACTCATTTAAAAATGTAGAAGGTAGAAATGGTACATGAAAAAGGAAAAAGTGCTCCCTAGTTAGAAAAAAGAAAGAAGTATTTAATGAGCTGCTGCACCTATTCCTCAAGAACACATAGCAGGAAAAATACTCTTGAAGATCTGATAGAACTCTTTAAAAGGCACAAAACTTGGTCTGAGGACCAATTTTCCAGGTGAAAGGAGATAATTATCTCACTAAAGTCTTAAAGAATTTGTACAATTCAGAGAAATGTAACCATTTTAAAGCCAGCAGTAACGTGGCTTTGCCCTGCCAAGAAAGAAAATAGCGCAGAGTTTTCTGGAAGAAAGTCTTGTGCGGATAACCAAGTGTCTGTTGAATGGTTAATCACTTATCTCCCAAGGCCCAGAAAAGTCAAGTCCAAAGGCTGTAAAAAAGGAAACAGGTTGTCAGTGTTGATGTAGCTGAGATAACTGAACAATCTTTATTGATAATTGAGCAAATGCCTTGAAGTATTCCAAATAACTGCAAGGACATTAAAGCTGGGGTAACTGTTGCACTTATCTGCCAGAGGCCCTTGTGAAAAGTCCAGACTGAATTAAGGATTTAAAAAGGTAGAACAACCAGGATCCATATTATACAACAATTATTAGATCAAACTTCTAAAATAAAATTGAGGTTTCTGCTCCCTGTTTTGCTACAAAAAGGCTGTCTGGGAACTTCACTGCTCCAATGATTAGAAGCTTTCATCTAATTTTCATTTAAAAAAATTTTCATGTCTCTTTAATATCAATTCCTTCCTTTTTTAATAGAATTTGCCTGAAAATGCTCTGCCTCCTCTCCACATATTTTTAAAGAGCAGTCATATCTGTTTTTAGCCTTTTTGTTTAATTCATAGACTAAACTAATTCTGTTGTAGGAGATGCTCTTCATTATTTAACCACAGTAATATTCCTCAGTGCAGCTGTTTTTGTTCTTGTTAGAACATAAAAGATCCACATTATTTCAAGCTATTTAATGGCTTGATAGGCTGCTTTCTAGTTTCATGGATATTTTTTAATCCTTTTTTATTTAGAATTTATATTCACTCTTTTCTATTCATACGATGGCCTCTCTGCCATGAAAATATGTGTTAAAATATTTGTTATTTTTATATCAAAATAGAAAATGAAGAATGTTTTATTGCCTTCAGTATGTTAAGTCTTTGAGTTTTACTCTCTAGGTCATACCATACTAGTTTTCATTATTAACTTACAGTGCTACCTTACTATATTTATTCTGTATTTTCTAAAAAAATTCATTCAATGCTCATATTCCAGGCATAACTTTCCAGTGTGTTCGCTGCCTGAGTGATACAGGGTTTCATTCTTGTTAAGACATCAGGTGGTTTTTGTTAGTTTTTTCCATTGGTATCATCCACTCCACGATTTTTAGAGATCACACCCTCCTTTTTCTAGTCACACAGTAACTTCTGAACCTTGCCAATAAATATCTTCTACAATTTTATCTATTCCTTGGATTGTTAAAATTGAAAGTGAAAATAATGAAAACCTCTTTTCTCATTGCCCTATTCTTAGTGGTCATTTAAGCTGCTAAAATGTGAGCAGGTGGTAAAGGATATGAATTTCTTGAAAGAATGAGGTCTGCAAGACTGAAGATAATGTGGCTCTCCTTTGAAATTCTGGATAAGTATTTTTAATACAGTAACTATTATCCATAAAGTTATGTTTATGAAATGTCATGAATATATTGAGCGTGGAAGTACTTAGAAAAATCTGTTTGATAAAAGAGTCAAGCTTTTATGTCTAGATACTTCAAAAGGTCAAAATCAAATTTTATTTTATTGTTCTTCAGTCCTTATTTCTTGATTCTTGGTCAACTTTGGAAAACATGTTCTCTCCTGAATTTGTTTACAAAAATTATCTTCTGGTTTTGAAGTAGTTTTACTTTGTGGCGCATTTTATCCTATTTAACTTCCACGTATGGATGTATCATTGTACAACAGGGTAGTGCAGTTATACTGAAGGGTATGACAGTGTTCTGTATTGCTGAAATTCCAGCTGATGGGAAATTAAGTGGAAGAGTGCAAATTGAAAAGTAATTCTTGTAGCTGCTTATTGGGGGCACTGTTGTTTCCATCAAGTTCTTCTCTCTCCATGGTGGTTGATCCCTTGTGCAGGCTGCCCTGGAGCAGGGGCTGGACAGAGCTACAGAACAAAGCAGGGATTGATTCAAAGCATCTCCTCCATGGATCCACCTTGGGCAGCACCAGAGCCCAGCCAGGGCTGCACCCAAGATGACCCAAAATGGCCCCAAAATGCACGAGCGCTGCCGGGCTCTCTCCCTGGGATCAGTTCTGCTCCATTTGCACCTTGCAGTTCATTGTCCCATTGCAGCTTTAGCCCAGGCACTCCCAGCCTGCTTGTTTTTCTCTCTGCAGCCCACGGGGTTTGTGCTCTGGGGCTGAGATTGGGATCATTTGTCCTTGGTGCCCAGCTGGAGCAGGAATTGTTTTGTCTCCCTGCTCTGTGCACAGAGCTCACCATCCCTGAATGTGAAGCCCAGAGCCACACACTAAAGCAGCACAGAATGGGAAAATATAAAATCTAAACCTGAGGCATCATGGTTGTTACAAATACCTGCTCTCCCAGCCTTTTTCCCTTTTCTTTTGCACATGGAGATGGAAGAACTAAACAATTTTCCCTCTTCATTAGGGATTTATTAACATTGCTGATTTGTTAACTCTGTAAAATATTAATTATTGATTCCAGCTATGATCTTCCACTATCATTGAGGGAGAGTCTCAGGCCTAATGCTCTGCTTAAAAAGAAGTTTCCAACTCCCTTCTCTTGGCTGACTTTGGTGTGAGAAATTTTGTCATGTGGTGCAGGTCTCCATCAGCTTTCTGCTGCTTGGTTTGTTTCCTTGGGCAGGTTGGTTCTCCTGGACTGCAGTGACCATCCCAGCCAGGGTCAGGGCTTGAACAATTTGCTGAAAAATGACTTGCCCTGAAAGCAAGTGAAGGAAGTCTGTAAAATCTGAATATTGAAGTTTTAACTCTTTCAGGTTTACTAAATCATTTGCCCAACTCTTATTGCTATATTTAGTATCGTGTTTTGTCTCCCCTCCCCTTCTTCCTCTCTCTTTTCTTTAGATTAAGATTACATTTTTTCTTATGTCATATAAACTAAAATTTACTTTTGAAGATTACTGCAAATGTCACTGAACAATGGACATTACGTGCAGGAAAACAACCTGGTGTCAGGAAATATAACAATCAAGGGAATGTTTTCCAATGGCAATAGCATTTCCATTATTCCTAAATGATGTAAGTTTCTATTTGCAGGAAACTTGCCACCTTCTAAGGAAAGGTGTAAATCAAGATGTTCCCAGCCTTGATTTACTTTTGAAAAGTTCACAACTTATATGAAATACAGATTTTTAAGAAAGAATGACTTCTGTTGATCTTATAGAGATGTATCATTGCTGTGCTCAGTTTGAACACTATGTGTAGTATTCTTCTAAGGGATGATATTTGCTTTAAAGCTTGCCATTTAAAGAATCAAATTGACATTTCGCTTGGTCTGGTTGCAATATATCTTAATTTTGCAGTATGTATTTTCTGCCTGGGGAGGAGCGCTTTTGAGGGGTCCACACATTTTATCAATATTGTTTAATTTATCCTTAAATCAGGCTTCTGTTGAGCATTGGACCAGTCTCGTGGCCCCTCTCTGAATGGCAATCATGGGATGCAGATATCCTGCAAAATTCCCTGTTTTCCCAGGGCTGGCATCTGGCTGCTCTGTGGATTCCTGAGGCAGTTCTGTGAGCACTGATGCCTCCAGGTCCCCATGTGATGGAGCAATGCCCTCTTCTTTTCCTTGTTTTGATCATAACGGGGAGCCTGTTTGTAAATGCTTAAAAAAAGCTATTTCCCCTCATTTGAAAGTGAAGAAACCTCCAATTTATAGAGAGATTTTTTTGTGTCTTTTCTGTCATCTTTTCTTTAATGTATTACAGAGAGCTTTTGCAACTCACTAGATCTCTTAGTTTTTAATTTGATGCCATGCAAATCTGGTTTTAATGATGTTGATCAAAAGCAATTTCCCATGTTTAAATACTAGCTGAGGAAATATCAGTGGGGACTTGAAGGCCATTCCTGAACAAGTGCCTGACTCGGGATATCTCTACTCATTGATGTTAAAGAAATAAAAAAACAATTATACAGGATAAATACCATAATTTCTGAAGTAAAAAAAAAAAATGAAGTGCTGTTTCTATACAAATGTCTCAAATATCTATGGTGTAAAATAGATTATTTCAAATTATCCAGCTGCTGATATTTATAACTTCTGTAATGTGATGTAAGTTCATATTACATGCAGCATGTACTGAAATCTGGAAGATTTGGGTTGAAGTGTAGCTTATGCTTAGCTTTGGGTTGCAGAGGGCCATTTCTGCACCTTACCAAGTGAAAAATAGCAAAATGTTCTAGCTTTGGTCATAGAAAAACCTTTACAAAAGAGGTTTTGTATTTCTAGATAAGTGCAGGTGTAGCTGATTCTTTACTAAAATGGCAAACCTTTCATAGGCACATCGTCCCAGCATTTTATCCTGCTATTTAAGAACTATTAATCCTTTGCCTTCATAGCAGCCTCAAATTAATATTTGCATAAAATTCTTCAGATCATTTCATTATTTTGTTTAATAGAGTTTTCCTCTTAAGATTACAGCCTCTTCCATTAAATTGCAAATTATGCAAACAAAGTACGCCTACTTAACTTTGGCAATCCTGCTTTGCCAAATGACTATTGTTTCACTGCTCATTTCTTCAGAGGATTACTTTTTAAATTAGTGAACTAAAATGAAAAAAGTGCATGTTTCTCCTCTCTTGTTTGCAACCCATAATTTTCCTCAGGCCAATTTAAGGTATATTGTCTTTTAGAATGACATTAAATTAGACCTCAGTCATCTGCTTCCTGTCACTTTCTATTATTTTGTACTTGTTCATCAATCCTTGGGGGAAATCAAAGCCTGTGTGGCTCCCATTTGAATCTGCATAATTCTCAGTGATGGCTGGGTCAGGAGGTGCCTCCCCATGATATTTAAATTTCTATCATAACTGGAGCCATTAACTCTTCCATGACGTGGTCATTCCCATAATCTTGTCAGTATGTATTGTGTTCTTCATTAAAGTATTTTCAACGTTAAATTTAATTCCAAATGATGATGTTTTGATGTTGATAAGAATGCCACTGGGGTTTTATAATGCTTGCATTGTCTTAGTCATGTATGTACCTGTTCTTAGGCCATTCTAACTACAGCTGGCAGCAATTTTTGGAAAGACCCTTTAGTCTTTTTCTTCTGTTCTGAAAATAGTGTGAGTATTGATTTGATTTCTTAACATGCAAGCTATTTTGCTCCCAGAAATTAACTTCTGGTTGTACTTAAGTACAGCTTCTCATGCTATTTGTGAAGTTCAGAGTGACCAGAGGTGGCTCTGGAGAGGGTGTCCTGTTTGGCAGCTGTGCTGGTATGGAAGAGGAAAGAATGGCCACCCCACCACAGCTCCAGGATGATGGAAAGAGGCAGAGAAATCAAATAATTGTATAGGTCAGGAGACAAGAATGAGGTATTTTGGTGGAAAATCTGGTAAGGGGAGACACTGAGAGAGGTAGAAGCAGCCTGTTATCCAGGAACATGGCATGGCAGCAGCTGATCCTTCCCTGAATGGTCGCACCCAGTGAGTTCCTGTCCTGGCTGAGTTTTACAATCATTATCTTGGCTTGCACTCTGAGTGCCCAGAGAAAGGCTCTCCATAGCTTCTGCAAGTTCTCCAATCTATTATATGTGTTGGTATTTTACATATCTTATAATTCAGATCCTGTGGCACATTCAGATCCTCATCTTTTTAATCCAAACCAAATTGGTGTTAATTTTCAAGTCTTGTGCATTTGCACTCTTTGTGAATGCACTAAGTGGTGCCGAGGTTTCAGAAGCTCTGCCCCCTTCTGTCTCCAGGCAAAGTAAACCAGTAATGGGTGTCTGGCAAGAAATCCTTCAAACCATGATTCTGAGTAATTCAAATCTGCTGAGAATAAAGCAGAGTTTTCCCAGCCATCAGATCATCTCAGCCAGATATGTGAACACTGGACCATTTTCACCTTTGGCATGGCTCATACCTTGTTCAATGCATTGCCAGACAGAATCTTGCAGGAAATCATCCAAACCCTGACCTCCCTGCTGCGCACAAAGACCTGGATTCTCCGTGTGCCTGCTTTGCGCTGCCAGGGAGATGGTTTCAGCCCTCTGATTTTCCACCTAGCCCCAGGCCCCTGCCAGCTGGCAGTGCTTCCCTGGGGAGCATTGCAGCCTGGGCTGCAGAGCTCCCTGCGCTGTCCCGCCCCACCGACAGCACGCAAGGCTGGTGAATCCCCCCAGTTTGCCCTGAACCGGGACAGATGGGCACGGAATGACCAACCTACAGGGCCTCCCACTGGGTGCTTACAGGAAAATCATCTTTGTCTGGGTTGTATTGGTATAAAGGTGGAGATAACACAGCAGAAAGAAAAAAATATTTGGAAAGGTTTCTAATTTTGGCCACGCAATGCTCAGTGAACAGCTCGGGCACCAGTGATGATCACAAGGCTCTCATTTTGGGAGCACACCCTCCATGTGCTTTTTGGGTTGTCACTCCACTTTTCTCCTGGATTTTTGCTTAGCAAACTGGTACAGTTTTAAATGAAGAATTTTCTGGGAATAACATTGATAAACACACAGATGCTGGAGCTGTTACCAGGTTCCTGCAGCCTCTAACAGAGAAGATAAAGGAAACCAATGCTCCATCAGATGGAAGCTTTATCAGAGAAGATAAAATCCTCCATCAGATGGTTTTACCCAAGGGGCTTGGGCAAGATCAGAGGCATCCCAGCCATCCCTGACCGTTCCATTTGGAAGGATCCCATGCAAGGATTCCATCCAGATTATGTACCAAAGCAATATACCAGTGTGCAAAGGCTTTTTAGAGCTGGACATGAAACAAAAAATGTTATTTTGATGGCTCTGGCCAGAGATGATTCTTCCACTGTTTTGCTGTGTGACCCAGCTGGAAGAATTTCCCAGTTTTCAGTTCATGAGAGGCTCACGGGCCTGAGTGTTCTCTCTGTCAGCAGAAATTGTAGCTACAGCTTCTCACTATCTTTGGCTATGGCATTTCCAGGTGCCTCAAAAGCACCTTCTGATGTCATTTTTTAAATAGACTGATTTGTAGATATGTTGAAAGTCCTCAAAGTTCATTGCTTTTTATGTATATTCAGCAGCTCTGAGGCCCTGTTCTGGATATGCCCACTCTTATTTTTTTATTAGAGTTGGTTTTGTTGGGGGAATTTTTTAGTGCTAATAAATAATTTTGTTTTGGCTTTTGTTTGTTTATGGGGTTTTGTTTGTTTCTAATTCAAAAATGCCAGGAGAATTTATGTTAGTCCACCATTGAAAAAAAAATTGAGTCAAGAATACCTGAATATTCCAAAGTTAAACTATCTCACTGGGAGGTGATTGTAAGCAAAGGTGGCCCAGAATATATTTCAAAATTAAACTTTCACTTAATAATCTGGAAAATTTGAATGGGATTATTTGGTTTCTCATGACAAAAACTTCGTGTTAGACCTTGGGCAAACCATGGTGTTCTTGCTGTGAAATGAGAACAGCACATCTGCATTGTGTGATCTGAAAAGAGGAAAGTAAAATTGGAAACATTGAGATAAACCAGCATGGAGTGTGTAATATCTTAAGAATATGAAATCCAGTGTAACACAGTGGCTATTTTAATTAGTTTTGCGAGTAAAGCAAGATGAGATAGTACATGTGTGTCCATATAAATTGCAGGTCCAGAATTACAGTATTGCAGAGGGATCTGTATTTTTTCCTTAAATTCTATAGACTTTTTTAGACTTTTTTTGATGTAATGTGAGAATAAGAAGTATATGTACATTTTTTTCATCATCTATGTACCCATTATAATTGATTTGCTTATGTGTGGTTTCTTTTTGTTTTTTTTTTTTTTGTTTTGTGTGAATACAGACTATTAACCCATTCTATTTCCAAGACAAGTTCACCAACTGAACTTCCTGGTCATGTTTAAAACCTTTTGTAGTGGTTTTGGTTGGTTAATTTAAGATTTTTTTAATTTTCAGATTTCTTGGTCAATGTATTAAAGAGTGTGGTGGTTAATTGGTTAATTATTAATGTATTTATTTCTTGTTGTGAGGTAGGATTAGGAGGAAGGTAAAGTAGGCTGAAAATTTAAAAGGATATAAAGAAAATTTTATTAATAGTGGCTAAAAGAAAGAAATAGTAAGAATCAAAATCAAGTTCCTTTTGTCTTTAATGTGTGTTTTTCACAGAAGTGTGTCCAACTTTTTACTAGTTAAAAGCTTTACATCACTTCCCTAAATGTTGCAAAACTGCAACACCTTGCAAGACAAGAACACAAAAAAAGATTTGCAGTTCAAAGGCATCAATTCTTAGCCTAAATCCGGTACAGGAATCTCGCATTTGCTAGATTTTTCTCATAAAATGTGCCAATGGCCCAAAGTAAAGACCTGTGACAGCAAATGCATTTAATTAAGCTGCAAGAAGGGGAGGTTAGAAATTGAAAATCTTTGAAGTGGGCAGGTCAGGTCTGTTGATGGCTGTGACAATGGATGGCCCCTGGATTTGGAATTCCTTGTCCATCAGAGTGTGGACGGCATCACTCTGCACATGAAATCTGATTTGTTTTGGGGTTATTTTTGCTGAAAAATTCCTTCACTTCCGGAAATATGTGTGGGTGGAATTTTAGTTTGACTTTTAGTTGGACTTAGTTCTAAATCCCTCATCTGATCCTTCCCTGCCCTGCTCTACTGTCGTCACTGACCTCCACTTGTAAGATCCCAAATCTTTGCTTCCACATTCCTTCCATCTGACTTTGATAGGAAACACATAAATATGATAATGAGCATTGTAATTGGAAATCTTTGTGGTGGACAAGTCAGATCTGTTGAAGGCTGTGACAATGGAAGGTATGAATGAATTCTGTCACTGGATTTGGAATTCCTTGTCCATCAGAGAGTGGATGGCATCACTCTGCACCTGAAATCTGATTTGTTCTGGGGTTGTTTTTGCTGAAAAATTCCTTCACTTCCGGAAATAGGTGTGGGTAGATTTTTAGTGTGGCTTTTATTTGGACTTAGTTCTAAATCCCTCATCTGATCCTTTCCCTGTCTTGCTCTTGTGTCATCACTGACTTCCACACGTAACAACCCAAATCTTTGCTTCCACATTCCTTCCATCCAACTTTGATAGGAAACACATAAATATGATAATGAGCATCATAAATTGTCAGAAAACGAACATTTTTTTCCAGCTGAATGTTTTGCTATCTTTTCTAAGTATACTGCACGCTGTTGTTTATTTGTTAATGTCCTGGTTTATGGCAATTTGGGGAGAAAAAAGAAAAGGAAAGGAAAATGTTATTTATGAAGAAAATAGAATTTTATTCACTAATGAATTTTATTCACTCATTATTTATTAAAATTGAATTTATGAATGAAAATTTTATTTCTGAAGGAAATGGACAGAAGATCTTGGAGTTGCCTTATATAAAGATGTAAATGGTGCAGGAGGTAGGGTTCATTCCCTCAATATGGAGATTTATATATATACATCATTCTGAGGCAAACTTTTTAAACTGAAAAGTTCCAAGAATAATTTCAGTTAAAAATGAAACAAAGAGTGCATTCTAAAGATAATGAATTATTAAGGATTACAGTTATTCTGATGCACTTCCTGCTGGCAGTATTCTATTTCATTTGAATTTAACCTTGAGATTATATCCCAGTGCACAAGGATTTTTTGTTCTATTTCTAATTAAATGGTCATATAAAGAGAAGGTAACTTATTCTATACAGTGTCATTATTTTCAATATCCTTTGTAGAAATTTATTAAAATCTCTATTAAAAAAACTTTCCATCAACTGGAATGCAAATTGAAATACTTGTTTTTGACATGATTATTTTGGTCATATATTTTGGAAAGAATATGTCCATGCATTTGAAAATTCTGAACTTTACAGTGAGGATTTGTTTGTATTTGTGAGATAGCCTTCACTGCGTGTTATCTTCTGCAACATTCACCTCCTCCAGAAATCCACCTGTACAAGTGCAAAGTTTAGTTATTTTTAAAGGATTCAACTCCTATTCAGGTATTAAATAAAATAACTCAAAATATAGTGGAAGTATTAAACCTTACAATTATTGTAATTTCCAATATAATAGAGAAGTTGATTAAAGATTGAGTAGGAGAAAACATAGGAACAAATTGAGATTTTTCTTCTTTAAAGCAAATAGAATTTTTATGTATTATAGAACACAGAAGTTGTTTTGGTTTTTTTTTTTTTTTTTTTTTTTTTTTTTTTGTTTTGTTTTTGTTTTTTAAACAAGTAAAAAGCATAAAAACCCAAATGTGCCAGCTCTGACATTTCCTGTCTGATGACAACGATGAGATCCAGCCTGTTAGGGCTTAAAATGAATGTCTTGTCTAATTTGTGCTCTTCAAATTTATTTCTTTCCTCCCAACTGTCTCATTTTACCCCACCTGTCACACATCACACTTTCACACCCCTACCTTACTTTTTCAGCTTTTACAAGCTTTGCCTTTTGAAAAACATCTTAAATGTGATCCAGCCTTTTCTCTTTAACTGTTCTCTTTAGGTTTTGCCTTTTTTTTTTTTCTTAATTTCCTCATCTCTGTGCTATTTGCTCTTTTCCCTGTTAAATGAATTATAGAACTCTTAAGGAAAAGCAGAACAGTAAATTTAAATAACATGAAATGTAAATAATAAAAATATTCTTGCTTAAGGGCATTGATATTTCCCTTAAAAAAAAACCACTGCTCACACTGTTTGAATCATATAATTTAAATTAAACTTTACTGGATTTTCTAGATGTACAATTAATGTTTTAAATGTTTGAGATCTTTAGTTGCATCTTGTTAGAATTCTGGTGTTCTGCTTAGAATTTTGTCAATTCTGTGCAGCTGAACAACAGCAGAGTTGGAATGAGCACTGATAAGGGGTGTGCACCTTGGAAGTCATTAACTTTTTTCATGTATTGATTGCTAATCTCTGAGATAAGGTGGCTTCTCAAATATTGATTATATCTTTCTTATTTTGGATCACTTCAGTGCTTCCAATGTTTAAGTATTGGGCATGAGTGGCCAAAAATCTCTAGGTAGTCTGCACCATTAATATTATTAATTACCTTTGTTTATTAATGACATTTGGTCTGGACTTGTGTCAAAATGTCCTCTGCCTTTGGGTGTCAAGAAATTTTGTCCAAGCCTCTAAACCACTGAAATATAGATGCAAATGCAGAAATTTAACTTCATAAACAATGACATGAGTGCTGGATTTGAAATTAGGTTGACTTGTTTGAGGAAATGGTTAAACCACACAGTCTTAATTTTAGTTAGTTATAATTGACAATAATTGACAGGTGAATTTAATTCCTTTTTAACTTGTTGAGTTCTTTTCTAACTCCTTTCATGTCTTTTTATTGCACACTGAGAAACACTTTTTGATTTTCTTTAAGGAGGGCACGGCTTCTTTCCTGTTTTGATAATCCTGAATTTTATTTTTATGTTTTGTTTTTTTGAATATCATTCAACTTTTCCATTTAAGATTGCTAAATACACTCTGCAGAGCTGCCTGTCACACGTTAATGTCAGTGACTCTAAGCTATGTTTAAGTTATCCACTGGCATCTAGTAATTATCCAGAACCATGAAACACAAGGCAGTATTCTCTGATGTGTAAAATTTCCATTCTGTATGTACTTCTTCAGTCTTAAACACACCTAGACAAGAATGTCAGTTTAACTTTTGGTAACGTCTTTTAAAGTTTTTGGTTTGATTTTTTTTTTTTTTCCTTATAGGCCTTCTAAAGTTGAAACTATTGCAGCAGCTTAAATATAGGTGCAATAAGTGAAATGGTGACCTCTAAATGTGTTTATGGCTGTCTAAACTGAAACTTCTTTCAAAATTAATTCTGATTTCTTTAATGCTGTCCACTGAAAAGCATCTTATTAAAGTTTTAAACGATATAAAACTTAATCATAATATGGGGATTAATTTTGCTGGTGTGGGTTTTAAACAATGGAATCTCCACGACAAAGAATTTGTCCAAACCATTGATAATTTTCATCTGGAGTGAAAATTATCAATTTCAACCATTGATAATTTTCATCATTTTTCTGCTGTACTGGAGATGTACAGCAGCAATTCCATAAATGAGCATAACAGGAAGCTCTTGCTTCCTCCTAAATCTTGTTTTCTGCCCTCTGTTTTGAGACGCTGCCTCATAGGAAACTCATGCACATGGGCACAATGTATTGGTATCAGACACAAAGTCTGTGAATTCTGATACCTTTTCATCAGCCCTGCACCAAGAATTCTATTTTTTAAATGATATCCTGCCAGCTTTTTCACAATCCATTAATTCCTGGATCAACATCAGAAGGAATGTCAGAGCAGACTGAAATTCCTGTAAGACACAGATGTCAGGATCAAAAGTCAGAGGCATTCTCGGAGCAGCAGGGAATCCTGCTCGTTAGACCTTAATCGTAACAATTAGTATCTGCCATGTGACATTCTCTATACCCTGCCTGTATTCCTGTGAACTTCCAGGCATGCTGAAAGGGGAAACTATTTGCTGAAGTTGGAGACAAAAGCACAAGGGCTGTTGGGCTTGTTTCTTCCCTTTTTGCAAACTTTTCTGTGGTGTCTTACCCTAAATGGTGAAAAGAAAAATAAATAGGATTGCATCAACCTGCCTTTAGATTGAAATAATTTTACACTTTACAGATAACTTAGGGAACACCAAGCTCACTGCTGCTCTTCCAGCCACAACTCCTTGTCAAACCCTACCTCAGATTTATCTGCTCTGTTTGTGCCTTCTACCTCCTTATTTTTTTTTTTTCCATATCTGATGTTTAATTGAAAAATTAGAAGCATATCTTCTTCTCCCACTATTTTTTTCTCCTCTGGCCAGTCACCACTTCCTTCATTTCTGAGTTGGAATTTCTGACCAGTTTTTGAACTAATCTCCCCAGACTGAAGTTACAGCTCTGTAATTTACAAGTCTGTCTATTTACACTTCGACTTTTTTTCCTGGAAATATTTTAATTATCCCATTATGAGGAACTCAAAACTGGCATAACACATTCTTTCCTGGTATTCCTCACAGTCATATTCTTTGCACTCATTATCCAATTCCTTTTCATTTTGGACCCTGTTCTCCCCTTCCATGAGATATGGGGCACTGGAAAATGTTGCTCCAGTCTACAATCATCCTTACTTGCCTATTTGTCAGTTTTACTATTTAATATTCATTCTCCTCCAGTAAAAAATATGCAGTTCTGTCCTGCCTCTATTATGTGAAGTTATTCTTTTAATGTAAACGATTAATGACTAATCTTCAAGGGAAAGGCTGCTGGTACCCAGATTTATCTACCAGATTTATCTGTTTGCATGGTAGGAAAAAAAACCCACTTGTATTGTTGTGGTTAATATTTTGCATGATTTTTAAGTTTGTTGTTGGTTTTAACCATCTTAGCTATGAATATTTTGCTTTCAGAATACTAATAATAATAATATCAGATTTTAAAATTAAATTTTCTCTTTCAGTGCATTAGAGACCAGAAGACACTGAAATGGTCAGACTTCTTTCTGCTCATTTGTCACTTTATGGGTTTGGCATTCTGAACTGAAGCAACCGTTTCAGGCTTGATTACAGGCAGGTCTGTGGGCCTGCATTTGTGATTCTTGAATTGTGAAGAATTCGTCTTGGCTATAGACCCACCACAAGTTATTTTTGCCTCAGTTCTTTATCCTCTTCCTTGACCTCCCTTTAATTATTACATTGATACAGTAGAAGATGTCAGGCATGCCAACTTCACTTTTCCTTTTGGTGTAGTGGAGAAGAGCAAGAAAGAAAGAGGAGAAGGAATGTATCCTGAGAATGAGAAAACAGGATCTTTGGAGCAGTTGGGAGTGTTAGTCGATATTAATTCTTTATGTAATGTACACAACATTATACACAGATATCATATAGAAAAATATAATGTGGTAAATATATGCAATACATGTAAAATACACTGAATATAACAAGCTGATTTTAGTGAACATGACTAAATTAAGTAAGATACCCCGAGACTCCTAATATTTCCTTTTGCACTGGAGTAAAGACAGAGAAAAATGCACTTTGAGGGAACAACAGAATGGCTTAAGGAGCCTCACATCTGATCTAGAAAAGAAAGGCAGACTGAAAGGACTTGGTGGTTTTAGCTGGGGAATTAAAAATGTGTGAATACAAGATTTTGAAGAAGAATTTAATGACTAAAATCAAGCAGCAGAGGGAGGAGAATGAATATTAAATAGTAAAAGTGACAATTAGTCAAGTAAGGGAGATTGTAGACTGGAGCAACATTTTCCAGTGCCCCATATCTCATGGAAGGGGAGAACAGGGTCCAAAATGAAAAGAAATTGGCATTTCGGATAATGAGTGCCAAAAATATGACTGTGAGGAATGCCAGGAGAGGATGGATTATGCCAGTTTTGAGTTCTTTGTAATGGAAGAATTAAAATATTTTCAGGAAAACAAAAGTTGAAGTGTAAATAGACTTGCAAATTACAGAGCTGTAACTTCAGTCTGGGGAGATTAGTTCAAAAACTGGTCAGAAAT
Organism: Ammospiza caudacuta; assembly: GCF_027887145.1. Lineage (NCBI taxonomy): Eukaryota > Metazoa > Chordata > Aves > Passeriformes > Passerellidae > Ammospiza > Ammospiza caudacuta. Next base: position 1,392,276 of record NC_080598.1, read on the forward strand.
TTCACCCTCAAAAATTAAGGAGGTGGTGACTGGCCAGAGGAGAGCAAAATAATGGGAGAAGAAGATATGCTTCTAATTTTTCAATTAAAAAATCAGATATGAAAAAAATATAAATAAGGAGGTAGAAGGCACAAACAGAGCAGATAAATCTGAGGGGGGTTGTGATGAGGAGTCGTGGCTGGAAGAGCAGCAGTGAGATTGGTGTTCCCTAAGTTATCTGTGAAGGAAAACAGCAGCTTTGAACTGAGAACTTGGCCAAGCTACAAAAAGGAGGAGAAAACGTGTAGTGGGGATGTTTTAGACCTCATCAGCACAGAAACAAAAACTCCACATTGTCCTGATGCCTTGTGCAGGCTGCCCTGGAGCAGGGGCTGGGCAGAGCTACAGAACAAAGCAGGGATTGATTCAAAGCATCTCCTCCATGGATCCACCTTGGGCAGCACCAGAGCCCAGCCAGGGCTGCACCCAAGATGACCCAAAATGGCCCCAAAATGCACGAGCGCTGCCGGGCTCTCTCCCTGGGATCAGTTCTGCTCCATTTGCACCTTGCAGTTCATTGTCCCATTGCAGCTTTAGCCCAGGCACTCCCAGCCTGCTTGTTTTTCTCTCTGCAGCCCACGGGGTTTGTGCTCTGGGGCTGAGATTGGCATCATTTGTCCTTGGTGCCCAGCTGGAGCAGGAATTGTTTTGTCTCCCTGCTCTGTGCACAGAGCTCACCATCCCTGAATGTGGAGCCCAGACCCACACACTAAAGCAGCACAGAATGTGAAAATATAAAACCTAAACCTGAGGCATCAGTCCCAGAAATTGTGTCCAAAGTGCCATTGGGACACCCACATTTGGATGTGTCCAAGGACAGAGCTCCACAGCCTCAACCCTCCCAATAACAAAGTGCTCTGTGAGGTTCAGTTGGCACCTCCTGGGATTCCTTTTGTGCCCTTTGCCTCTGCTCCTGTCCCTGGGTACCCCTGAAAAAGAGCCTGACTGTCCTCTCAAGTTGTTCTGCATTCATAAGCTGCCCCTGAGCCTCTTCTTCCCTGGTGTGACCAATTCCAGTTTCCTGACCTTTCCTTGTCTCTAAATTTAAATTTTAGAGGTGCAAGTGTGCTAGGGAGCTGCTTTCTTCATTACAGGCAGTGTATGCAAAAAACAAAATCACAAAATCAACTATTTTTTTTGTATGCATTTCAGCTTAATCCCTTCTATCTCCTGGATTTTGGACTCTCATAAGTAATAATAACACTTTATTGTAATATGCCACATATTTTGCGCGTTAATATCTAGGAGGAAAATAGCAGCCTACAGGAAAGCCATTAATCAGAAGCACTAAATACCAAAAGTAAAAGTTAATGAATTCACTAATGTTTTTTTCTTCTTTTAGCCTTGCTGTTAACATTTAGCTGCTTTCAGTTATCTGCAGTTTCCTCTCTTTTCAGAAGGATTTACACAACCCTGCCCAGTTCTAGCACTGAGAGCTCTTAATACTGAAACAGAAGCAGCAAACAAGAAATATTCCTGGGTGATTTGATTAGAAAAATAAAATCACTGGCTGAGAGAGAAAACAAAGCCTGCAAGGAGCTGGAAATGAGTGTTATAAATGACCAGGCAGACCAGATCTCCACAACATATGTGAAGTTGGTGTCTTGAGGAAGAAGATTTGATCTATCACTCTTTGCTCTTGCCAGGTAAGAGAAATTCTACAGCAACTGCTATAAAAATCTGTTTATTTTATATTTTTATTTGAGAGAGGAAATGTCTTCAAACTGTGCACGTGTGTGCAGACAGAGGTTTGTTTTCAATTCAGTCCCGTTTCGTGTCATTCAAAAATGGAAAAACCATGAAGTGATAAAACCTAAGATTTCTTTTGCTTTGTTTTCATTTTAACACATAAAATAAATATCTTCAGAAAATAACTTTAAGATCTCTGATCTAATTCACTTACTTGTAGTTAGTTCTGTACTGTCTCAAAGCTCTGAATATGGACAAGTAGAAATGCTTTTAATTGGATGATGAGGAAGCACAAAAGAGATTCCAAAGAGCAATACAGAACAGCTTTTTGGATGCTCATTTTGTTGGTAAATCAGGACCAATGTGTTGCTTAACTTCTTTCTTAATTTCTTGGTTGGCTTTTAGAAATTGGAAGAGATCTATCCATGTCTTCCTAAAGAGGCTGATGCCTTATGATCTTCAGTGTCACTAAATATCAAAGATGCTCCATATTGCAGCTTTTCTGGCTTGTTTGTGTGTGCATCTGTACGAATGAAAGTCCTTCCTCAGCATAATTCACAATATGCAGGTCACCATGAAGGACAAAATGAGGCTTTTTCTCTCGGAGAATGTCTTTTTTGCCCTCTTGGAGCTATATATAAACTAAACCAGTTAAGACTCAAAAGAGCCTGAAGTAACTGAGGTGACTTGTGGATTTAAAACAAATATTCAAGGCAGTTCTGATGTAAATTCTCTAATGAGGAGGCCCAAGGCATAAAAACTTGATTTCTACTTTTTGAGAAGCACCCTGTTAAAAAAGGGAACCAGAGAGAATGAGTTATGGTACTAATAACAGATTTCAATATCTTTGAAGACATTGATCTCTAATATTGTTTTGATTATGCAGAGTTTTGACTTCTGTAACTACCATAAACGTAGAAGTGTTCAGATGCAATGCATTGGAGAAAAGCTGGGTTTTACTTTTATGAGCCTTAAGAGCATGCAGAATTTCACATTCTTAAGAACATTTTATATCAGTTTACTTTTAGCCATAAGTCAATGCTAAAACCACCTTTTACACTAAAACTGTATAGGTGGTCAAATGTAAAGAAAATAATGACATATTCAACAGGTAAGATATGAAAGAGATGATAATTGGAAGCCTTACTTTGAATTAAGTCTTTCAAAGTAATTGAATATATTACTGAAGGCTATCAGATTCATGAAAGTGAGATGAGATATTCTTCAGACACTGTTTGCACTGTCATGGACCTCTGACAAATATTTATTTATTCCAGCCCTACTTGTTCATTCCCAATTCCCTGCTTTTCTGGGAAGCTGAATGGTTTTTGTTGAGGATGACATGATATTAATTAGTTCTACCTCAGATATTCTGGATTTTCTGAGGTGACTGTGACTTACTGGCTTCTCCCATCTCAGTGTTTGATTAAGTGTCCAACCCTGACCTTGATGAGCCACTGTTATCATCTGAGCCTTATTTTTCTTTCTCTCTTACGTTTCCTAAATGTTTAGTTCCATTTAGTTTTTGCTCTTCCTTCTTTTGGTCTTGTCTATTCCAATTTTGTTTCTAATAGTTTCTGTCATAGTTTCCTTTGCTTATTCCACGTTCCTTGAACTCTCTTCTCTTTTTTTTCTACTATCAAATTCCTTTTCTTTCCCTACTCCTTCCCTACCTGTATCAGCTGTTTTTGAGACTCCTCAGTTTTTGCATGGAACATTCCATTTTTTGTAGAGCATTCCATGTGTTTGGCCAATAAATCTGGCACTTACCTTACACTGCTTGGGGCTCTCTAGCTTCAAATTGTCAATGAAATCTGCAGAGAATGGTCCTGAGTTTTTGTGCTGTGCTCATGAGGTTCTGAAAGGGATTTTGGAAGTAGCTCTTATTAAAACAATACAGCAAAATATCCCACCCACACCCAATGTTACTTTGGGATGAATAATGCTTACAATGAGTGATTTGAGAGACCTGGAGTTATGGTGTGGATCTTTTGCATGAGAAATACAGGTTGTTAAAGAGTACAGCCAGTCATGAGCAAGGGAACATTTGGAAATGCTGGATAAAAAAACAGATGGTCTTGAAAAATGTGCACTAGAAGTAAAAAACTAGGATTTAGTTTTTAATATCATTGGAGATTATCATATCTACAGCTTACATGGCTTTTCTTTCTACAGAAATTAAACAAATCTTTATGCCAAAAATCAGTATTCAGAAGTTGGTAAGTATTTCCCTGCATTCATTATTATTTTTTATTATGATAGCCTTTATAATATCTCAAAGTTAAACACTATGTCTATAACCATGCCAGGCAGGGACTGACGAAAATTTCCAGAACTGTCTTGTGCCAGGAATAGTCTTTACTTGAAGATCCAAAAAGCCTTCCAGGTGACACTGACTGGATCACTTGGCTGGAAAAGTTTGTTTCACTGTCTGAGCCACCAGGTCCCACCTGCCCATTTGACTGTGATATGTTTACCTTCTTTTATATCCAAACATCAGAGCAATCAAAAGTTTATTTATATGCAAACATCTGGGCAATCAAAAATTGCTACTGCAATTTTTTGCCACAGAAGAAGTGAATTATTTGCAGGTGATGAAAGAGAGGGAAGAGGGAGAATTCTGAAGGTCCGCCCAGATTGTAAATAAATATGAATTCCAACTTGCCTGCAGTGCCTGGGTCACAAACTACAGGCCCCTCTTTTGCTGCTGGGAGGGCATAAAAGTAATTATTTTCACTTGGTTAATGAATGCAATACAGCCAAAGTGGTTTTCAGAAGAAGGTATTCCTCACACACATATTAAAATCCACCTACTTGTGGCAGCCATGAAACCACTACAACAGAGACTTGGCCAGGATTTGAAAAGAATAAAAATAAAAATAACAATACAAGTCATTGAGCTCTGTGAGGGCCTGGTAGGCAGAGCCTTGCATCTCATGGTCCAGTTTGATTACCAGGGACAGTTTAAGAGTTTGCCAGACACCATAAGGGGAAATCTTCACAGAGGACACTGAACATAAGTAATTTGCAACACAATTTATACTTAGAAGCTCAGACAAGATTGCTGGGGTGAGGGGAGGGTTCTTGGGCAGGTTAGTAGAGAGAATAACCCAAACCAGCCCAATCTTGAGCTTAGCTCTCAGAAGGGAGAGTTCAGCAATAGTTCTGCCGTTGGCAGGCGCTTGGCATCTTCATTGCTCCACTCAACTGGGTTATTTACCTAATTGTCTGAAATCCTCTTATTTATGCAAATTTCTCTGCAGGGTTCAGAATTTCTCTATAAAAAGTTTTACCCAGCTCAATTCAGCCTGGGATCCAACCTAGAACATTTTATTTTTTGAGTCAGAGGTCATAGCAATACTGGAAATGAAAAGGTGCATCTAAGAGTATGCTTATTTTACCTGTGAGAAACATACATACACTTCATATTCTATTCAAAGAAAAACTTTGTCCATGATAATACCATATCTTCAGTGTCACTAAATATCAAATCAAAATTATGCTCTGTTTTTCAAGGTGATGCTTGGAGAGAAACAAAGAAGGAATATTGTGACCTTTGAAACTGGAGAGAATTGCCAGTGTCTCCACAATTGTAGAGCTCCTGCAATTACCAATAAAACCCAAGGTCTTTTGTGCCCATTACATTCTGGGATGACTATTTTTTTAGCCATTTAAAAAAGGAAAAAAACAACAAACCAAAACCACCACAAAAAAAAAAAAAAAATTTCTCCACCAAAAACTAAACAAAAATGCCCAAAAGCCAAAAAAACCCCAACCCCAAAATTTGAAGTAAGCATGAAAGCAATGATTCATTTTCATGATTGAAGATGCCAAAAGAGAAATTAGTTTATCTTTTAGTTTAAAGTAGGAGTGAGGGGCTGAAGGAGTGGCATTAACTCACAGGAAGTAGAGG